>NW_024544168.1:277500-386787 GCF_018167655.1 Microtus oregoni | reverse complement strand
GGATGAACTCAGGAAAAACTAGCAAGCTGGCTAACATTGCATTATCCTAATTTTTATTTCATAAAGCAGAGATTTACTTTAAAATCAAAAATATATGAACAGATTGAGTCCAGATGTCTGAAGGGATTGCTTCTGTTTTCCAATGCCAAAAGAGTCTTCTGTAGGTTCTACTTTGATAATTTCCGTATTTCTCGTTTGACAGTTCTCCTAACCCTTCATGCCAGCAAACCGCAGTACTGATATATACATAAAAGTACTCTGGTATTTGGGTATTTAAATATGTCTATAGATAATTTTTAAAAGCATCATTTTGTAAAACAAAAACTCACTTTTTAATCTAATGAACTTCTAATCTGAATGTATTTTCCAATCAAATTTTAAGTTTAGTGTTAATACGAGATTATATAACCTCATTATATTTTAATAAAACAAATAAATCCAAGAAATCCTTACAACTACTGTAAAAAATTATTTTAAAATACATAACAAATACACAGGAAGAACAACTATACTTTCCTTTAATCATATGGTAAATTTTCAGTTTTTCTTCTGTAAAAATTACTTTGAATGAATTTATTCATGCAGTACCAAAGACAATTATTGTTAACATCAGCAGAAAACAGTATTTTGCTTTATCTTTGTCTCATTCTTGTAATGAAATTTGACCTTTACATCTTATAGCATTAGTCAAGTGTTAGTGAACAAAATATATTTCCTAGCAATTATTGGAAATTACAACTTAAAATGGTGAAATTGGTTATGAAATAATAACAATTATTGTCTGGACAGAAGCAACATAGACATAGAACTATTTATCTACGTGAAATTTCATACAAAGCGTGTTGAAAATACTTTAAAATTTTATTTGGTTTTCATGCAAATTATATACTAGTATTTCTGATTTATTTTTGTAATTCAACTATGAGAAATTCCTTCATAAAATGCAAAATAGGTTAGTGTGTTGTATGTGTGTATTTGTGTGTGGTTGTTGTATGGAAGCAGAACTCAGTGCCTCAAGCATATTTGTCTGGTGATCTATCGCTGAGCAGCACCCACAGATCCAGTATTATCATTGAGACTACAATGTGATGTATAGTTTCCAAAACAGAAAAAATCAGGAGCAAGCTTAAAAATGTCTTTTTGTTTTCCTTCCTTCCTTCCTTCCTTCCTTCCTTCCTTCCTTCCTTTGTTTCTTCCTCCTCTCTCTCTCCATTCCTCTACACCCCCCATTTGCCTCACTTTTCTTTCCTTGTGTGTGTCTGGCAGCTAAACCCAGGGCATCAATAATACTGTGAAAGTGCTATAACCTTGAGCTATATCAACAACCCTAGGAATGTTTATTTTAATGTTCTTTTTCTTCAAGCTCAGAGTTTGTCTAAATATTTTCTTTAGAATATTTTAAATGAATACATTAAAAGACAATTTTTATTTTTTTCCTTTTTTTAAAATTTATTTATTTATTAAAGATTTCTGCCTCCTCCCTGCTACCGCCTCCATTTCCGTCCCCCTCCCCTGATCAACCCCATTGAGGAGTCTTTTAATTGTCCCCATCCTCTTTATCTGCTTTCTCAATATGCTGTTTGTATTTACCACCATGGACTAGCTTTTCTCCCAAACTGTAAATTTAGTGATATAGAAAACTGTCTGATGTTGTACACTCTACAGGTCCTCTTTGGACCATGCATTGAGTCTAGCTGCTAAAGAAAGAAGACTAAATATGGAGGGTATGGATGGATAAATGGTTGGTGTGTGTATTTATAATCCTTTTGTATAAAGGATTTTTCAGGAATAAGAGACAAATGAAGTGCTCTTGAAATTCTAATTATCTAACTCATTTTAACTCATCGTTGATCACATACAAGTTAAATGGGCAAATGAAAGTTGACATGCAAGAAGTTTCTTTAGTATATTAATTTATACCATTTCAATTCATAGATGAACTGATTTTACAATCTTTTTGCTAATATTTGATTTAGTTTAGTTTACCTTGTGTTCTGGTGTGGTTTGAGGCAGAGTCCTAACTCAAACCCCAGTTTCCCTGATGTGCCACACCAGGCACTTGCTCTGTTTTGAGCTAAAAGCCCATGCAATGCAGGCTGGTACTGAACTCGCTCTATAGCTGAGGACACCATTGAACCTCCAAGGACTGAGATCACAAGTTTGTGTCCCCCTATTTTTTTTTAATTTTAGCAGTTTTTTATGTGTACTTTAAAAAATATGCTATTCATGCCAGGCGGTGGTTGCGTATGAGTTTAATTCCAGTACTTGAGAGGCAGAGACAGGCAGATCTCTGTGAGTTCGAGGCCAACCTAGTCTTCAAAGTGAGTTCTACAAGTCTCCAAAGCTATAGAAAAATCCTGTCTCTAAAAACAACAAAAATGCATTAAAATATGCTATATATGTACATAAGAATCCATAGGGACAAATATAAACATAGTAGCATATTGTCAAATCCCATATATCATGAAGCTATGAGCAAGTTTTCTCTTAACAGCACCGTCTATTATTAAGTTCCTTATCTTTGCACAGCATGTTGATAGGGAAAAACTGTGTCTTACAGTTTTCGTTACAGAACAGAAAGGGAGGTCAGATCTCATCTCAAGAGATCTCATTAGAAGCTTTTAGTTTTGGATAAACAATGCTCATTCTGTTGTAGGGTTGAATACTTTTCCTCCTACAGTTCCCAGTTTTGTTGAACTTTCACACAGATTCTTACTTGAATTAGGAAATCCAAATATTTCTCTTTTATTTTCTGTGTATTCTGTGCTCTGTCTATATTAGTGTATTTTAAAATTCTTTCTATATCACATATATTGTGAGGTTGTTTTTTTTTTTCCATTTCCTATACCCTGTAATAAACTGGAGGATCCAGGAGAGCATTTTCATGTTTTTCTTGTCTACTGTTTTGATTCTATTGTCTCGTTAACATCATTGCATAAATAAACATTTCACAAATATTTGTGGACGGAATATGGTTTCCTTCTCAAAATAGCAGTTGCTAACTTGAAACCACACCAAATACTTATTTTCAGTACACCGAATTGAACTAAGTTGGATTCTGACCAAGTGTGAGAAAAGAGAAGAATAGGGAAGGGGAAATGAGAAAAGGAACAAAGGAGATAGGAAGGGGTAAAAAGGGAAGTAGAGAGAAAATCAGTCCCATACTGGGCCTAAGGACATTAATTCTGCACTTACTATTTATCATGAGTAGGTTTCATATATAAACTGCAAAGTTAGATACTGCATGGCTTTTAGGACAATGCAGTCAGATAGTGCTTATTATTCAGTATTAAAAAAAAATAAAAGCAAATCTAAGGAAATTATTAAAAATTATTTTGAAAATGCTTTTTCTGAAAATAATTATAAAGAAAATCCATGTTCTCATTATATGTAATAGCTGACCATTACACCATATATGTTAATTAAAATCAACAGAATGTATTTCAAAAGATCACACATACCAAGCCCACATGTATGATTTTGCATTCTATTGACCACTGTGAAGAAACTTTTAAACACCTACTACTTGAGTATAGGAAAGTAATTGATATCTAAAGGTAAACTGAATAAACAAAATGCGGAATTTATCTCTTAAAAATATTCGAAATTATAATTACATCCTTCCCTCTTTTCTTTCCTTTCTCCCAGTCCTTTCATGCTTACCCCTTGCCCTCTCTCAGATTCATGGCCTCCTCTTCATTAATTGTTATTACATATGAATACACACACACACACACACACACACACACACATTCCAAAATATAACCTGCTTGATTCACATGATGTTCCTGTGTATATATACATGCTTTCAGAAATGATGGACTAGTCTTAGATAACTAATTTGGGCACTGTTCCCTAGTAAAGACCATTTTCTTTCTCTCGCATTCATCAGTTGCCTGTAGTGAATTCCCTACGGTTAAAGCCTCATGAGCTTTCTCCCTTCCATAATAACATCATCGTTGGTATCTTGCTTGTTCGGGTCTTGTCTAGGCAGCTCTGTTGATGAGACGTAATGGGTGTCGTTTGTTTGACATTTCCAGGAGACACAATATCACAGGAAACTTCCTGTTCCTCTGGTTCTTAACACTTGTCCCACCTTCTCTTCTTCTATTTTTTTTAAGGCTTGTTTTATTTTAATGACTGATCCACCTGAGACCACAGGCAGCCCACTCTGTACAGACTCGAGGGAAGCTCTATTTCTTGGTCTCTTCCTCCTTGGACAGAGTCTTGATGATCTCCTCCTTCCTGGCATGGGGGCGCTCCTCCTGGCGCTTTCTTGCTTCCTTGGTCTTAGACCTGCGAGACTCAGCCTGGTCAGCCAGGAGCTTCTTGCAGGCCTTGTCTGCCTTCAGCTTGTGGATGTGCTCCATGAGAATCCGCTTGTTTTTGAAGACATTCCCTTTGACCTCCAGGTAAAGGTTGTGATACATATGGCGATCAATCTTCTTGGATTCACGGTATCTCCTGAGGAAGCGGCGCAGGATCCGCATTCTTCTCATCCAGGTCACCTTCTCGGGCATTGTGGCATTGGCAGACCCTTCCGCTTTCCTATGCCCATATGCCTGCCCTTCCATCAAGCCAAAGTGCTTTTCCGGCATCGAGTCTGGGAATGGACAGTCACAGGCTTCCGGATGATCAGCCTATCTTTAATCAGCTTCCATATCTGCTGACCCACCTCTTCTGCAATGATCCCTGATCCTCAGGTGCAGGAAGCATGTTGTAAATTTATCAGTTCGGTTAGATACCACATGATCTCTTGTTCTCTGCATCCTAATGGGTTTAGAATGTTTGGTTCATTCCTCTATTTCATTTTATTTTAGTTGGTTACCAGTCCTGTTTGGAAGTTAACGATTCTGGCCTTTCCTTTATACAGACACTTTAATTCTCTTTTGAACCATGAAATGAGACATTCAGTTTTTAAGGTTTTTTTCTTTAAAGCCCTCCGAGAAACAGGAGTATTTAATAAGATTAGATAATTCCAAATAAATGGGACAATGAAAAACTATATAAAATATAGTTGATTAATGATTTGAAACTTGTGAATACTTTGGTTACCTGTTTCATGGTGATAAAACATATTAATATAGAGGGTTAGAACAGAAAACTTGTACAATGGTGATTGTAAATTAGGTAGTCTCCAAAGTAAAAGTGAAATAGCAGTAGTCAGCAGATATAATGTCATTGAATGAACTGACAATAGAAAGTAGAAGTAAAAATTTAACTTAGCACATGTGTAGGTTAGTATTCCTGTATGTGTGACAGGAGTGCAAAGAAAGTATCAACATATAAGTAATTATTTATTTTATATTTAAATGGTGAAAACATTTTCTCAGGTGTGTCCTATAATGGGTAACCTGATTTTTTTTATAGTGTCACGTGTAATATAGTCCTTCTCATATACAATCCTTTTGTTCAAACAATGCTATATGTCATTGACTTCTTTTTTAAAAACAAGCTATTATTTTATGTGTATGAGTGTTTTGCCTGCTGCATGTGTGCATATGGACGACATGAGTATTTATTTTCTATGGATGCCAGAAGAGAGCATCAGATCCCCCTAGGACTTGATAAATGAATGATTATGAGCCACTACATTGGTTCTGGGAATTGAATCCGGGTCCTCCACAAGAACTGTAAATGTTCTAAATCATGGAACAATCTCTCTTGCCCTGTGATAAACTTTATAATTCTGTATTGAACCCTGCATGCTTAAAACTCATTCTGTTATCCCTTTGTCTCAAGCTTAATTTCCTTAACTTGAACTACAAGGATGTCTGCTTTTAGTCGTTCTCTTTCTTCTACTGATTCATGTTCTCATCTCCTTCTTATACTTTTAGGTGTTCTTCGTAGACTTTGAATGTTCCTCCCCAGTGTTTCAATCTGCCAAACTTTTGATCATCATTTGGAACCCATAGAAAATTTGATATCCTATGTGATACATTTCATAAAGTCTCTAAGGTAGAATTACTCTTTACTTTGATACTCTTACAACATTTTATACTAAACTATCCCATAGACTGTCAAATTACATAGTATTTTCAAATGTACTTCAACTATATCCAATTATGAACATGGTCTTGATTATTATATTGCATATATCCCATGGTGAAAATACATCCAACTTCGGTAAGAGTTTTCAAGAACACTAGTGTGGTATGTTCTTAAGGTTCTGATGGAAAAAAAATCCTTATTCTCTTTAAGTATATATTTAAAAATACTTGGAATACATGGGAAAATATTTGACACAATAAGAACTTGAATTACAAAAGTCAATTTATCATTTGTACATCCAATCACTCACTGTATATTCCCAAAAGCCACATAGACCCTTAGAATATAAATTATGGTATTTGTGGTGTGTGATCAACAGAAAAACTATACATTACTTCACTAGTATGTTATACTATAGCTTATTTTATTAACAAAGTTAAAAAAAACCCTAATCATTTTTAAGTGAAGTTGAACCATTATGTGAATGTGCTATGTGCTAATTTACAATCTTGTTCCCCATTACAGTGAGCCCTCCATTGTAAACCTTGTGCTTCTACTACAGAGTGGTATGGAAATGAATCCTGCATGCTTGAGAGAGTGGAAAGGGAAGAGGGTGAAAAAGAGGGAAAGAAAGAAAATAAGAAAGATCAAGAGAGAGACTTTATTGAGTCATTATATCATGTTCCATATGAAGCATCTGCTTTTGTGGAATCTGACAGATTCTAGGGGAGGCTTAGAGTGACATAAAGCCACAGGATGGAGTCTCCCAGAATCTAATAGGACAGAGGGAGATGCCTAGAGCACTCCCAAAAACCTGAATGCAGTTTTTTGAAATGTAAAGAATTTATTCAGCCCTTCTGAATGTAAACTTGAAAATTCAACAAGTAAACTCTAGTGAAGTATCCTATAACATATCATGAAAATATGTTATAAAGGGTAGAATACAGCCAGAAGATACAGCTCCTTTTCATCTTCATCTTTTTCCTAGAGCTGACAACATAAGGCTAAAAGGAAGTTAGAATAAGGGAGAAGGAAAATTTGTAATTCAGAGTTTAACACTTACTATCAGTTGAAGAAGATCAAGTTCAGGACATGTTCTTACTCCTTTGATTTTTGAAATCAGAAAGCAGTTCCTTTTTGTGAATTTGCAGGAGTTATGCAATAAATGTTGTTGCAAAGTGTTTGAAAAGCATGTAACACACACAAAACAAATTTCTTCCAATTCTGGTCATAGGCCTTATGAAATTTACTTTTTATGCCTAAGACTTAAAGGGCAATACATAGATTAAAAACAAACATTAAAACAAAGCTTACATTGTACCAGCAGTCTTTGATTGAAAAGAAATAAAATATTTCTTTCATTGTAAATTTAGCCAATTGTTTGTTTAACATATCTTGACATGAATGTCATACCAGTGAAAGAATTTCATGGTCAGTGATAAAGATTATAAATGTAAAAATATAAAGGTGAACAGAACATCCAGTTTATATATAAATACTGAATGTACTCTTCCACTCAACAGTCACGTTCACTGACTGGCTCTGTCTTAATTAGTGCCCACCCAACATTTCTAATAATAGAACACTGGAGAATTATTTATATGGTCTATTATCCTTACTACTAATACTTTCTAGCACTGGGCAGCGTAAACCTGCCTACATTTGTCGTGATCTGGATTTTCCCAATGTTTTATCCATTATACATGTTTCAGTAAAGTTTGTTCAAGTTCAGCCTGGTAGTTAGAATTGTGTGTATTGGAATTCCACTCTCTAAATTTGTATATTTATGTAAAGGTTATGGGATATCTGACTTTAAGATTCATACTTAGATTTTTATGAGCCTTGGCTTTCATATAAAGTAGTCATAACTGTAATATGCCATAAGCCTATTGTAAACAAGAAAACCCTTCAGTGTGTTTACCAACACCTTCTAAGTTGTTTTTGCACATAAATGTCATTAGAAGGCTATTAGAAGTCAAATGTTTTCCTGTAGCTCCAATCTGAAAATTTATTCTGATTACTTGGTGTAGCATCCATTTGTTTTGAATGTGTCTTTTGTTTTTCCAGAAAGCATTTAGACTACTTAATTATTTGATGGTTTTATTCTTTGGAGCATCATTTCTTCATTTTCAATGGTTCTGCTTTAATCACTGAAGTCAAAGTCTATAGTCCTAGTCTGTTCTTAGTCTTCCCCAAATTACTAACAAAGTCAAGCTGAAAGAGATTTTCGTGGTTACTGAGTCACTAGGGTAGTCCCTCTTCAGTTGTTTTTCAGTGATAACATTTATTATTTCATATGAGACATGGTCTCATACTGTAGTTCAGGATGGTTTGAAACTCATTGTAGACCAATCTGGTATTGAATTCTGGGCAATCCTACTTTCTCAGCTTCCGATCTACAGGCATAATAGATAAAAATCTTCATTCCCAGAAGGTAATGATATTTGATGATAGGCTATGCACCTCTTTCAATAAAAAGACTCATTTTTGTTGTAATTTGTCATTATTTTATTACTTATGTATTTATTCATTTATTTAATTTAATTGTTCCTGAGGCAAGACTAGAGAGTGCCTAGCTCACTTGGTAGCTGATCACCAAAATCACTAGTAGGAAAAGAGACAAAGAAGAAGTGGGGGAAAGGAAATAATGAGTTTGTTACTAAGCTGGATATTGGCGTAGAAAGCTGAGCTCAAAGCTATGGACCTCCTTAGGGGAATATTATAAATAAACATAAATATACCTCTGAAGGACAGGACTATGGGGAAATCTGTCTTTGCTTCTTATGTTGCCAGGAACATAGAAACCTTACATAGGAACATAGGAGTGTTACCAATAACATCAGATTTTTGGCCATGTATAGTATGAGTAAGTTTCCATGAAATTGGAAAAAAAAAAAAAACAAACCCTTGAAGCAGAAACAGTAAGACATGCAGTGGCGCTTGACCTAACAGACCTTCAACATGCCCAGGGACTTTCCATCACAGAGATAAAAAATTCAAAAGTGTGTCTGGTGGGATCAGACATGTCAGCTACAGAGCACAAATTGAATTTCCCAATTATCTGATGCCATGATCTTGTTTGACAAGGAGATGAAACGGGCTCTGTCTCATTGTTGAATTCTTCACATCTGATACATGTGGTTTAGCTTCATTTTGCTGTTTAGTATTTGAAAGCTCTATAGCCTATTTTCCATAATCTAAACTGTGATGAAATCAGATGCATTTATTCTAAATTCATACCTTGATGTTGTGTATGTAGCAAGTACTCAAAAATGACTTCTTAAAGGGATGATTTTCAAATGATTTTCTGATTTATGGAGAAGCATAGTGAGTGCAATAGAGCCCCCAGCAAAGAAAACGATTCCACAAAGTTTCACAGGGCCTGTCAATGATTTGTACAGTAGAAGTGCCATGGAAAATGTTAACAGAGGTCACTTTTAAACTATGTGAACAATTATTTTTTATAATAATAATTGTATTTCCTCCCTGGTGAAGCCTCTGTCTCCTATGATTATTAAATTTCAGGACAAAATAACCCTTAAATACTAAGAGAGCAAGGCTTTCTAGTGAAACAAATGTCCTGTTTCCTTTGAGTTGACTTGTCATTCATTTGAACACACACACACACACACACACACACACACACACACAAACATATATATCACTCAGATAAAAATATTTTAATCTTTCTATTTTATATAATAAACAACTATGTTTACTAATTTCCATTGATTAGAACCCACTATACACCCTTCCATGATTTCATTATTTTCACAAGGGATAGCCACAAACCTTAATTTGCTTTTCCTGATCTTGGCACACATGAATGTATTACTAAATAACTTTTTTCACAATATTTTTCACTTCTTATAATTAGAATCACATTGTATCTATTCTTTTGTGACAGATTTTTTTCCACAGTCAGCATTAAAGTGCCAAGCTTCATCACTGTCATTGGCTAGGTACATTTTATTAATTTTTAGTGCTATTTTCTATTATAGGAATAAATCTACAATTTATACATTTTTGTTCTTTGTTTGCCTCGTACAGATACTACTTCTTGTAGAGGACTTTGGGGAATGAGATTGTTGAGTCAGTTGTTAAAATATGTGCCCTTGGTATCTCCTTTTTCTGTACTTTGGAAAGTTGACCATTGTGAGGTACATGTACCTGACTTTCACTACAGCCGATGTTATCTCTTGGACTAATACTGTACAACTGGAATGCATATTTAGTGGAAGAAGACAGGGCACATTTTTACTAGCCCTTTGTTCCCCAATCACTTCGATGGGCAGAAGCTGCCTCAATTTTTTTGTTTGTTTGTTTTGGTTCCATTCAGACATTTCTGGTTTTGAATGAATATCCCCAAATCCACATTTATAAAATGAAGTAAGGCTGTTTTTTGTTCCATTTTCTTCCTTCCTTTCTAACCTCTACTTGTTTTTTTTGTTTTTTGTTTTTGTTTTGTTTTTTTAACTGTTCTGCTTTTATTTGAAGATTTAACACATACAGATTCATGTAGCCTTTATGCTGATCAGGAGGCAGGAAAGTTCTGTCACCTCAAGGAACTCAATGCAAACCCACTGTTATCACATCCTGGGCTGTAATCTCTTTTTGAGAATGCCATTAATAAAATTGTCCACATATAACCTTTGCAGTTTGATTCCTTCACTCCTGAGTATCTGTGAGATGTGTCTATTGATTACATCAATACCCATCATCTAATAGAGAATTAAAAGAATTATTGGAGGTAATGAAGCAAATGGACTTAACAGACATCTATAGAACATTCTACCCAAATAGGAAAGAATATACCTTCTTCTCTGCAGCTCATGGAACCTTCTCAAAAATTGACCACATACTCGGAAGCAAAGGAAACCTCCACAGATACAAAAAAATATCAGTGTCCACCTGTGTCTTATCAGATCACCACGGATTAAAGTTAGAAGGCATCAACCACACTACCCCCAAAAAAACCGACAAACTCATGGAAACTGAACAGTCAACTACTGAATCACACCTGGGTCAAGGAAGAAATCAAGAAAGAAATTAAAGTCTTCCTCTACTTGTTTTAAAAAATAAAGTGACATTCAGTTTCTTCTTGGACAGTAACTGAGAGGAATATTCATATATTTAAAAAAGTGATTTCAAACGATCTCCAAATTGGTTATACCAACTTAAATTCTCACTAACTTCACAAAATTCAGTTTACCCAAATTCTCACCAGCACTTGATAATGACTCTTTCTGTTATTCTATTCATTATATGTCCAATTATGGTTTTAATTGGAATTTTAATCATTAAAAATAAATTTGAATGTTTTTTCATAGTTAATTTTTTAATTCAAATTTCAAATTCAAATAATTCATTATCCAATGGAAAATGATAACTTTCTTTTATATATAAAACTCAGATTTAAATTTCTAATTTTTACATTTATTTTTAAATAAGATGTGGATTTAACATATGCAAAATTTATTTTATGATATTTATTAATTTATTAATTTGACATATACAGATAAAATTTTACATGTTTAATCTTATTATATATGAAAATAAAGAATTGGAATGTTGTAGAACTAGAATAATTGAGGAATTTTACCCTTAGAAAATTAATTAGTCTTAGAAACTTTAAAATATTTTTCTCCTCACTTACCTTATTTCACTATTATCTATAGATCAATTACCAAGTTTCCATTAAAATACATAGTATGTCATTACTTAGAAACATTACTGGCATTCATTTCTTGTCACTACTATCAGGACTATTCATTGTCAATAAATGACTTTAATCATATCACACCTTTGAGAAAACCTACTTAATAAAAAAATTAGAAAACTTTTAGAACAAAATCTCTAAATTGATACTGGATAATATATAGGCATAATATGGAAATTTTCCCTTTATTCATTAAGTGTATGGGTGCAAATAAATGTTAGTCTCCTATACATATAACAATATATCTTTAAGTTAACCACTATGATGTTTAATGAGAACATTAAAAGTCCTTTGGTGAGCTCCCATTAGATCAGTCCCACCGTCTCCGTGGATGGATTTACCACTCGAGGTCCTGACTTCTTTCCTCATGTTCTCCCTTCTTCTGCTCTTCATCTGGGCTTTGGGAGCTCAGTCCAGTGCTCCAATGTGAGTCTCTGTCTCTATCTCCATCCCTCTCCAGATGAAGGATCTATGGTGATATTCAAGATATTCATCAGTGTGTCTATGGGAGAAGGCCAGTTCAGGCACCCTCTCCTCTGCTGCCCAGGGACCTAGTTGGGGAAATCCCCTTGGACACCTGGGAACCCCTCTAGAGCTAAGACTCTAGCCAACCCTAAAATGGCTCCCTTGGTTAGGATAACTTCTTCCCTGCTCCCAAATCCACCCTTCATCCATCTCAATTATCCCATTCCCCCAAGATCCCCCCAATCCTCCCCTTCTTCCTTCTCTTTCCCCATCTCCCCTACCTCCCAATCCACCCCAACCCCCCTGCTCCCAACTTTTGCCCAGTGATCTTGTCAACTTCCAGTATCCAGGAGGATAACTATATGTTTTTCTTTGGGTTCACCTTCTTATTTAGGATCACCAACTATAGGCTCAATGTCCTTTATTTATGGATAGAATCTGCTTATGAGTGAATACATACCACATTCCTCTTTTTTAGGTCTGGGTTAGCTCTCTCAGGATAGTGTTTTCAATTTCCATCCATTTGCATGCAAAATTCAAGATGTCATTTTTTTTTTACCGCTGAATAGAACTCTAAAGTATATATATATGCCACGCCTGCTGTATTCATTCTTCTATTGAGAGGCACCTAGGTTGTTTCCAGGTTCTGCCTATTAGAAATAGTGCTGCTATGAACATAGTTGAACAAATGCTCTTGTGGAGTTGCTGGATCCTGAGGTAGGTTGAGTCGCAGTTTCCTGAGAAACTGCCACACTGATTCCCAAAGTGGTTGCACAAGTTTGCAGTCCCACCAAAAATGGAACTCACCAAGGCAAGCTGGACTGGGTCTGAACAAGCATATGATCAAACCGGACTCTCTGAATGGGGCTAACAGTGAGGGCGAACTGAGAAGCCGATGGTAATGACACTGAATTTTGATCCTACTGCATGTACTGGCTTTTTGGGAGCCTAGTCTGTTTGGATGCTCACCTTCCTAGACCTGGATAGAGGGGGGGGGGCTTGGACTTCCCACAAGGCAGGGCATCCTGACTTCTCTTAGGACTGGAGAGCAATGGGGGAGGGAAAGGGAGGATGGGAGGATGTGGAAATGTTAAATAAATAAATTAAAAAAAAAGGAAAAAAAAAGTCCTTTGGATAGGAAAAAATGTGAACATAACGACAATGATGGTAGGCAGAGGCTGCTTGCTTGTTTCCCGGCCGCTCAGACCCGAATAATCACACAATCACTATATTAATTATAACACTGTTCGTCCAATGACTCAGGAACATTTCTAGCTAGCTCTTACATCTTGAATTTACTCATGTCTACTAATCTATGTATCACACAAGGCTGTGGCTTAATGGTAAGAATCCAGCGTCTCTCTCCTTCAGCAGCTGCATGGTGTCTCTTTGACTCTGCTCACTCTCTTTCTACATCTCTGTTCAGATTTTCTGCTTGATTTTACTCTGCTAAAACATGCCCAAAATAGCTTCTTTATTAACCAGTGGTAATAAAACATAATCACAGCATACAGAGGGGAATCCCCCATCATCTCCCCTTTTCTGTTTAAATAAAAGGAAAGTTTTAACTTTAACATAGAAAAATCACATACACAAACAGTTATCAAGCAAGAATTATAGTTACAATATTTAGCCTGTTTACATATAACAAATTAAAAAAATACTCTATAATCTATCCTATCTTTGTGAGTCTAAAGTTTTATATTTAATTGTTCTTTTATCATTAACTATGGAAAACTATAACTATCTGTCTTCAATCCTCCAAAGACCCCACAAGGATATAATATTACCTAAGTAAACAAGAAGTGTATTGTAAGCAACTTCTAAAACTCTAGAATTGACAGAGACATCTTGTTGCTTGGACAGTCACCCAAAGTTCTTCTGTAATGTTAGGGCATCCATCTTCAACCTACAGGCCCATAGTATCCAGCATACTTTTCCATGAAGCAGGATACTTGAAGATGTGTTCTTTCTTGTAAGGACAAAGTTCATCAGTTGCTTTCTTCTGTGTCATTCAGAATGTCTAGCAGACACTTTCATTAAGTAGGAACCCTGAAAAACCATCCCATATTTTAGAAAATTTAGCAGTCACATTTATGTGGGTTCTGCATATCCAGTTCATACAGCATACCATCAAGCAATCCAGACAAGAGTAGGTTCTTGCCCAAATGGCTAGCCTTGTAACAATGAAGGCAAATTCCATAACAAGTTCCTTAAATACTCATCAACTTCTCTGAAGTAATTGATGCTGCCAGATGTAGAAATGACTCACTGTTGAGAAAAGTTTAAGTCCTTAAAATATTTTAAATGCCATATTCTGTGGTTCTTTGAAAGGGCTGAAGAATTCCTATCCACCTGAAATATATCTCTGTACATCTAGAAAACCTAACTAACATGACTACAGTTTGACTTTTATATATGATCATCTATTAATACACATAATACCTTAAACAAGAGTAGAAATACATATACACAGTATAACAAAATCAGCCTTAATTATGTATTAACAGACCAAGATCCATACCAATGCAAAGTATTCATCTTTATATCATATCCCCCTTATTGTATATTTTATATATTTACTATGATCATAAATCACTTATAATCAAGCCCCTTTAAATGAAAAAATAATATATTTTTTCATAAATAATTTGGGAACATGGGCAAAGTTTTTTCCAAACTGTTTCTGCTTGTGGGCAAAGTATTTTATGGTTCATGGAGACCCTTTGTGGGATCTTGTTCCATCAAACCACATTAGCCAGGAAGCAATCCACAGGTTCTCATCCTCTGTGGGAACAAAAGCAAAATCTCTTTCCTATGCAACATTTACTTAGAACCAAATTGTAAAGTCAAGATACCTTTATGTTGGTTTAACATAGCAGTCCCGAGAATCAAATGTCTCTTTGCAGTCAAAAAATTCAAACGAAACACAATAATATACATAATCTAGACTTTTCTGTATATCATCCATCTTTGAATGACTAATTTTTCTTTACACCTTTAATCTATGACTGTCTGTACTCTTTTATATAACTTTTACTATTTCTTTAAAGACTTTTATTTTTTAAACTATTTCTTTTTATAACTATCTATACACTTTTTCTCCTCTCTCCCAAGCCATGATACTTTTTTTTTAAACACACTGTGTCTCATTTAGATGTCTTTTATATCTGAATTTGTCCTATTGTATATCTGAAATCCTTTCTGACAAGGAACATTTTAAAATGGTAAGCAGCATGGTTGAAGCAGCCCTGAATGTTGACTCCACCTCTCTTGGCCTTTCAATATGACAGAGGTAAGTTTACCCCCAGCTCTGGGACTGCTGGGTGGAAGCTGTGCTCATCACCTCAATTCTGGGAAGCACAGCATAAACCCTTTTTGTCTGAAGAAAAGGTAAATCTGCCATGCAGCATGCTGCAAGGCATGAAAATATCTCTGTGTATGGTGGCAGGAATCCTCCATGCTCTCCTGCTTGTACATGCCTAGCAGACCTGATCCGGCAAGTTGCTTAAGCAGAGAGTGCTGAGGGTGGTGGGCTCTCAGCTATTTTCATCCTAATCCTGAGCAGATGGACAAGAACCCGGACCCGAAGTGGGTGACGGGCCATGCTAGCTAGTTAGCCCAAGTTGATAGGGCAACATTTGTAAGTGGAAACTGCTCTTTCTTTCCTGGCTGTCCAGACCCGAATAATCACACAGAAACTATATGAATTATAACACAACTTGGCCAATAGCTTAGGCATATATCTGGCTAACTCTTATATCTTTAAATAAACCATTTCTATTATTCTGTGTATCACCACCAGGCTGTGACTTACTGGTAAAGATTGGGCATTTGTTTGACTCTGCCTCCTCTCTTTCTATATCTTTGTCTGGATTTTCTGCCTGGTTTTACTCTGCTAAGCCATCTCTTATGCCTGGCTATATGCTGCCTTACTATAAACTGAAACAACGTCTTTAATAACCAATGGTAATCAAACATATTCTTAGCATACAGAGGGGAATCAAGCATCAAATGACCTCAATATTTAATTCTACGAATCATTATTCAGGGTTTTTATAACATGAACAAGGTATGGTAGTGGACACCTGTAATCTCAGCAATCACAGGACTGAAACTGGTGAAGCCAAAATTTGATAGCCATCTAGATTACATGGTGAGCTCAAGGCCTGCCTGAGTTTTGTAAGAGACACTATCAGACAAAGAAACAAACTCTACCAAAGGTAGTTTTATCTGTATCCCAAACTAGTATATCTATAGACTGATTTTCATGTTATAATCATAATAGTAAATCATCAAGATTAAGATATGCTAAATATGTTGTTCTAGTCCTACATGAACATTTTCATTTAAGCAACCATTGAGGAGGTGAAGTATATTTTTGAGTTAGTCTAGAGACTAACTCACAGCTGTCTGATAAAGCTCCCTTAAACAGAATGACACTTGCCTTGATATTGTTTAACTTTGGTTTTATCTTGGTTAAATGAGTGTATAATTTGAGCACTTATATCTATGTATTTTTGTGTCTGTAAAATTAACAGTCCCAAAATACAGGTTACACAAAATTCAAAGAGGAAGAAATGAGGTGGTGGTAGGGCTTACAGTAGTGAAGAAGAAAGGTTTGCAAAAGAATTGCAGAAGGCCAACAAAATGTTATGCACTGCTTGGTAAACAACACAAAAGGCAGAGAAAATTTTGCATAAATTTCCAATTCAACATTTTTCTTTACTTTTTGTGGTGGTTTTTATTATGTATGGCCCACAAAGTCTCATTTGTTTGAAAGCTTTTTCACCAGGGAATTCGGCTATTTTTAATTGATTTTATTGAGCTATCCATTTTTCTCTCTGTTCCCTTCCCTTCATCTCCCCTCCCCTTCAACCCTCTGCTACTATTAGGAGGTGTGGCCGTGTTCAAAAAGGTGTGGCCTGTTGGAGGAAGTATGTAACTGGGAGTGGGCATTAACGTTTCAAATGCTCAAGTTAAGCCCAATGTCTCTCTTTTCCTGATCCCTGCTGATAGAGATGTAAAACTTAGCTATTCTCCAGCACCATGCTTGAGTGAGTGATACCATGCTTCCCATAATGATGATAATGGAATAATTCACTGAGTCTATAAGCCTTTTAAAGTGTTGCCATGGTCATGGTGTCTTCTCTTTGTAACAACAGAACACTGACTAAGAAATTGTCTATTTTCAATTTTTTATTTGAAATTTATATATTTAACCAAGATTCTCTATAGAGGACTGAATAAGCATGGGATAAAACCGGACTCTCTGAACATGGTGGACAATTAGGGCTAATGAGAAGCCAAGGACAATGGCACTGGGTTTCGATCCTGCTGCATGAACTGGCTTTGTGGGAGCCTAACCTGTTTGGATGCTCATCTTTCTGGACCTGGATTGAGGGGGGAGGACGTTGGACTTCCCACAGGGCAGGGAATCCGGACTGCCCTTCAGATTCAAGAGGGAGGGGTAATGGAGTGGGGGGAGGGGGAGAGGACTGAGGGGAAGGGGAGAAGAGTGGGAGGAGGGGGAGGGAAATGGGAGGTGGGGAGGAGGCAGAAATTTTTTCAACAAAAAATAAAGAAAGAAAGAATAAATTTAATTGCTTAGAGGTGTTTATTGCCTTTGCATTACATACTTAGAATATATTTTGTTGTCGTATTTCTACAGAACTTTTGTCAGTTAGATATGTTTCACAGTGACAGTGTAGCAAATGAGTAAGATAATAAATCCATGTTTACACTTTGGACAAACTATCTTTTGTCCTACAAAAGTCTGACTTTCTATTACTACATCAAGAAAGTAATGTGCTGCCAGGTATGGTGGAACGAATTTGCAATACGGAATCAGCAAAATTAGTTGTTGAAGATCAGCCTTGACAACATGAGGCCATGTCTCATAAATAAATAAGCAAAGAGATAAATGGTATGAAAGACACAGGAAGAATGTAACTGTGTTTTCCTTAAGAAACTAGGCAGATCCAGTATTTATCTAGTGAGATCTTTGCATTATTCCCACCGAAATAATAACTAGATTATAAATTCCCTCATGGAATGACTATGACATTGTAACTTGCCTAATATATATTTCATTCAAAGTACATTGAGTTACTTGTATTCGTTGAATATGGTGTAGCTTTTCTTGCTAGAAATTCTTATGGTACCAAGCTAGTCTTTGTGGCAGATAAATTATATGTAGATACATTGAAGTAAATTTTAGCATCAGAGTTATATTCAGGCTACTCCTTAAGCAATATTACACGGTTCTGCTTGAAAAGGTCACGATACTGTTTAGAAAAGAACAAGTAGTTCAGTGAGTCTATAAGCCTTTTAAAGTTTAGGGGACCATAGCTCCCCTAAATTAACTAATAGATTCCGGAAATAGGAATGTTAGCTGTGAGTGGGCTGTGGTGGTACCCGTATTTATTCTCAGCACTAGGGAGACAGAGGAAGGCAGATCTCTGGGACCTTGAGAGGTCAGTCTGGTCTTTATATGAGTTCCAGGACAGCAAGATCTACACAGAGAAATGCTGTTTCAAGAATAAATAAATAGATTAGAATGTCAGTTGCAATTAATCCTTTAAGCCAATGAGTTGTTATGTCTATAGCCCAAAAATGTTTCAACTGCTTATGTAACAAATAGCAACAATTTGAAAGCAATTCACAGACGATGACAATACATGTTACATATTCAGACTGAATCTAACGAGCTACCATAGATACACAGAATTGATATGACTTGTAATTTTTCAAATATCAACTATCATTGGAACTCTTGTGGTATTTAAGATCTTATTGTTATCATTTATTTAAAAACGGCAGGAAGGAGTCACACCATACAACAAGGCACTCATGAGAATTTTATATGAAAAAGAGAGAGAAGAGGGCAGAGAGGGGGTTCAGAAACCAATCTCCGGAGATAAGAACAGCAGAGGAGAAAAAGAAAGAGAGAAAGAGGGGGGAGAAAGAAAAAATTCGATGGGAGGTGGCCAAGGCCCACCTTTTAAAAGGGAACGTAGTGTATGTGTAAAATAGGTACTCTTAGTGGCTGCAGCTGGGACATATTCTGTCAGGACCCCAAGGGAAGGCCAGCACAGATGCCTGAATTCTAACATTCCTCCCTTTTGTTTATCATAAAAGACAAGGAATTAGAAAGGAGTAGCACATGAGGCAAGGATGAGGAAGCCGTGATCTCAAGACTGTTTCTGGCTGACTTGGGAAATGTCTATCATCTTTTGGGAACCTGAGAAAGCTGGGGTACTGTCCACATCCTTGGGTAGCTGGCTGCTGCACTTCACTGTCCATGCTTTAAGGGACCGTTCGGTGCCTCTTGGAACTGGAAGGATGCTGTTGGAGGTGAACTCAAATCAATTACCTGGAACACACTAGAACTGACAGTACCTGTTCCTTTTTCATCCCCATTGCATCACGTTAACGCCCTCTTTCTAGTCGACATACCAGGAGACACAGGTGGTTAATTTCTGATGGCAGTCAATAGTAAAAAGTGAAACAGAAAAAAAAAATTGCACTAAACTAGTATGACTGTCTCCTGAGGAAGGCAAGGAAATGTGATGGGAAAGATCACCAGGTCGAAATGGAAACAGAAATTGAGTAAAAGAAAGTGAGAACCAGTGTGTGCCGAGCAAGAGGAAGTTGACTTCCTCAGTCTCGCATATTGCAGCAAACAAACAGGACAATTATAAAGGGAGAACAGATAGAAGAAAAAAGAAAGTGGAGAACTCTTTCTCAGTTTCCCGATTGCCTGATCCAGGGAATACTGAAGCCAAATTTGATTTGAAAGGAGTGGTCAGTTGGTCTCTAAAAGGCATTCCAAAAGGGAGTAAAGTGCTACAGACACTAACAAAGTTCCCATGAGTGTCATAGAGAAGACCCAGGGGCTGTAATTCATCGGGTCCCCGGAATTCAGAGAGGATCACACTAAGTAGGCACAGTCTGTCCCATGCATTATCACACAGGAATAGGGGCCAATGGCTCTGAGTCAGACAGAGACATAGTTGCCTGGAGCCGGGACTTTGAGAAAAGCCAGAAGGCAAAGAGAAGACTGTCTTCAAGAAATGAAACCTCACATCCAGGGGAATGGTCAGATGCATGTAACCCTACCAGAGACCCAATTGCCAGTATTGAATGGAAGACAAAGCTGGCAGTAAATGAGAAAGCAGAATTGTTGCAGGTGGAAGAGAGCAGTTCTGTTGGGTAGAGCAGGTGATTAGGGTCCCAGCATAAAATGTTTGGTGGACCCTGCCACTGAGCAAACATGCTGCATGCATCAGGTCTACTGAGGGAGAGGGAATGCAGAAGAATGAAAGGGTGATACCTCTTTCCATTTATCAGATCTCTGGCAGAATGTTGCAAAGATTCCATAAAATATTGGGTTATAGAGTGCAGGAAAGCAGCCATTTGGATTGGTCTGACTGAAAAAGTAGATGCACTTCCCATGAGTGAGGTAGAGAAATAAGATCCAAATGTCTGCAATTCTTAGCATCCCAAGAATTCAGAGTATCAGAATAAGTAGTCACAGGTTGTCCCATGCATCATCACGCAAAGAGAGCTCTGAGCCTGAGAGAGCCATGTTTGCCTGGTACCAGGAAATGACAAGGCCAAAAGGTAGGAAACCATGCCTGAGAGAAGAGAAATGGATCACTCATGGGAAATAGTCAGAGGTGAAGAAGAAGGGGGCTCACCAATCATGTTGATGTTGGATGGAGGGTCCCAGTGCTCTGTTAATTGGAGCAGTGAGGCTGTCGTATGTGGACCAGGTTCTAGGGTCCCGGTGTACCTCAGGACTCCAGGAGAGCCTACCCAGTCCCAAAGCACCAATGGTGTGTATATAAAAATGACTGGAAGAACTCACACCATATAATAGAGCTCACATGGAAGGTTTATTGGAAAAGAGAAAAAAGGCAGAAAAGGTGACAGAGGGAGTGCAGAGAGGGGCACAGAGACGGATCCCTGGGCACAAGAGTGACAGAAGAGAAAGGGGGGATAGGCAAGGCGCACCTTTTAAAAGAGAACATAGCAAAAGTGCACAAGAAGTGCTCTTGTAGCTGCAGCTGAGGACATGCATAGCCTGTCAGGCCCCCAAGGGCAGTCTAGTCCAGATGCCTGAATACCAATCCTTGCTCTTTCAGACAGTCAGATGTCCAAGTAAATTTAGAATGGATTCCTGGGGCATCATTAATTGATAAGTATAATCTTGCTGATTGACAACAAACGTTGGTCTCATTGGAACTGTTGCTCCATTGATGTGATGTTGGTTATAGCTGGAGACTGACTGCTTAGATCTAGCAACTCACGTAGTAGAGAGAATAACTTTAGGTAGTTTTAAATCTAACAACATAAAGATAGAGGATCTTATATTAAAGGCTAGAAGATGGTTTTTGCTCAGATAGTTATTTTTGCCTAAGATGTTTAATATTTCTATCTATATATTCATGTTTCCAGTGTGAAATTTTATTACCGTCAAGCTAAAGTATTTTGTACAAAAAATTAGTTTAAAAGGTTTGTTTCAGTTATTTATTAAAATTACAAATATTTTATTTTTTAAAGAAGGAGTGAATTAAAGAGTCTTCATAAGCTCTATGATGATTCATATTTCTCATGGGAATGAAAATGTACAGCTCTTAGTGCTTGATGATAAAATTAATGCCACTTAGTAGAACCAAGTGTTTAAATATTATAACTTCACATAAAGCTTTATTATTGTTTCAAATATACTTTTAAAATCATTGGCATGGTTGGGCTTTTGAAAGGTCATGGATAGTTTGTACCTATAGGGCTATTTTCTTCCATTCTGATAGCTAATAGCAGGTAGAAGTGAAATTCTATAGAAGAGTCAAGCATTGTGGTGACATGCCTGTAATTAGAGCATTTGGGAAACTGATGCAGGGGGATCAAAAATTCAAAGAAAGCCTGGGTTATGTAGCATTACCCTTTCTCAAAATAAAGACAGCAAAAGAAAAAAAACACTCTATTAAATAGGGTACTGTGGAGTAAGGCAAGCCATGAAGGTTTCGGAGTAGACTATTATATAACATTACTAATAGATGAGCTATAAATTTCTCAGAGAATGTGTCTCTGAGTTCATGACTAATGGTATTTACAATCGAAAGGAAAAAATAAAGAGTTGGTTATTTCTTTTGTTTGGCTGTTTTATGAAATAGGCTTATTTAGCTAAATTCAATAAGCACATTCAAATGAATGTGCATGCAATTGAAAATTTCACATCTCTGAAGGTTCCACATTAATAAGCATTCATTCACAAGTGTTTTGTCATTTAAATATTATGTTAATTTTTTGTAATTGGATTCTTCTTCAATGTTGGAAAACTTTCTTAACTATACTAAACATTTCCTTAGAGGTATTGTTACACATTCTAAAATTCCTTTGTGCTCAGGTATTAGTGTTTGAATTGTCAACACTGAGCGTAGTTAAAATTAAAAGCCTTCTGTCAGAAAAATTGTTTTGAAGGAAGAAGGAACTTAAAACACTCTTTCTCCCCCACTAGAAATTCATACAGATAAATACCTTTATTTTTCTCCTAGAACTGAACGTACATGACAAATTGGCACAACTTAAAATGAGAATTGAAGGGGATGAGACTGATTGAGAAAACTTGATATTGAAAGGCTTATTAGCCCATACAGGGTTCGAGTCTGTCTCTTCAGTCTCTGTGAGCCCCTATGAGCCCTGCTTAGTTGATTCTGTGTCCTGTGTTCTCCTGGTAGTATCCTCCAGCCTTTGACTCCTACAATCCCTTCTCCACTTCAAGTCCTCTGCATATAACTTATGGTTGTATAGCTTGCTATTCTTGTGAACTCCCAACAATGCGAGTGTGTGTGTGTGTGTGTGTGTGTGTGTGTGTGTGTGTGTGGGTGTGGGTGTGTGGGTGTGTGGGTGTGTGTGTGTGAGAGAAGGGGCGGGGTATTTTCTGACTCTTTTGCTTGCCACTTGGGACACTTTTCCTCCTCCTACTGGGATGGCATGTCTAACCTTAAGATGTATGTTTGTGCCCACTCTTATTATATCTTGTTAGGCCATATTCAGTGAAAATCCCTGAGATGCCGGTTTTTTTTTTTCTTTAAAGAAAGACGTAGAAGGAGGTGATCTGGGAGAGAAGGGGAAATGGGGAAGGCACTCAGATAACTGGAGGGAGAGGAAAGTGCGGTCAGCAGGTAATGAATGAGAGAAGAATGAAAGTTAAAAAGGAAAGAAAAAAAGAAAAGAAAGGCTTATTATCAATGTGGCATTGGTGCATGCCATTAATCCCAGCACTGGTGAGGAAACTGCATTTCTAAGTCAGCCTGGTCTAGAGAGCGAGTTCCAGGACAACTAGGAGCTTTATATGGAGAAGCCCAGTTTGAGAAACAAAAAACTAAAAAAAAAAAATATTAATCAAGATCTGACATAAAAACGTAAGCTGAAAATAATTCATATAATCAAACAACAAATTTCATATGCAGCCTTGCACTGACAAATCAGTCATGTGAATACCAACATGTTTTTGAAGTTAAAGACTCAAAATATTGTCAAGTGGCTTCGCAAATAAGCATTGGCTTAAGATGTTTCACAACAATGAAATGGATATCATAGTAATTAATCTCCTTATGGTAAAGCTAGGTCAAATTTCGTCAAAAGGTCAACTAATATTGAACAGGACGTTTGCTCATGAATTTGCTGCATTAGAATTTTGCTATTCTGAAGGTCAAAGGACATAATCATTTTCAAAAAATGAACGGAGCAAGACATTTTTACATTTTTCTAGAAAATTTGGGCCTTAGTTCTATTTAAATGTATACAATAAAACCATACCTCTGTCCTATATTTATTAGCATTCTAATAAATTATTCATGATTGTAATATTTATGTAGACTCCATTTTGCTTGTATGATTGATTTGGCTTAACCTACAAATTAATGTGTTCCCATTCAACCTTTGCAATTCTATATGCCACTACTCTTTCCTTCAAAGTGTCCTGAAATAGCATCCTAGCTGATCTCCCTCTTATGTTCTTGTCCTCTTCTATCTGCTCTATTAACAGCATTTGAAACAACCTTTCAGAAAGGTCAATTAAATCATCTCACCTCTTCATTAAAACTATTCTGATTCTACTAAGAGTCAATTCTGATCCTTTTATCTTGATATATATATATATTGATTAAAAATATTAATCAAGATCTGACATAAAATATATATATTTTCCATATATATATATATATATATATATATATATATATATATATATGGAACATGCCTTTCTTTCTAATTTCAACTCTATTTTGATTTAGTTTCAGACAAGCTATCTCTGTCTTAGCCTTGTATATAATCTAAGCTGTCAACCAAACTGCCTATTTATTTAAGGCTCTGTCTGCCTCTTATCTTACTTTCTTTTGCTTCTGCCTCCATTTTATGAACAGTTAGATATTTGTTACTTACTCACTACATCATTCAAGTGGTTTTTCATTCGTTTATTCAGAAGTCAATGACTTTTAACTGAGAGAAAATATGTCCTTCTGCTTTATTCTGTTTAAAACACGCTGCAGATTCCATTTGACTATCCCAAAGATTCCTGGTCCTATTCAAACAATAATAATTTATAACCATCTCCATCATAAGACTTCTAATAATCTTTCTCTGGATAAAAAGTATTTCTAAACATACAGTGGTTCAAGGAAAACACCTAAGAGGTATAACTTGAAGATAAAGTTACAATAATAACTCATTGCCTCATATGATGTTATTTATGAGGTTGATAACATTTGTTACTCCTGTTGAGCTGCACACTCAGAACTTAACCAATTTTCTCTAGATGTCTCATATTTTTATAAATATATCACATAGAAATTCTGAAAGGCAAGTCTTATCTTTGTCTCTTATTCATCTAGCACCTTTAAAGATATGGCTAGAATTCCATACTATCTTCCAGTTGCTGAGTGCTTGATGGATCTTAGGTATTGTGACCAGTTAGTTACTTTCTTACCTTGCTTTAACACTCACTATTTCTATGATGTAAGTATTTTATCTTCAATTTTACATATGAAGAAGTTAAAACCAAGGCAATATAACTTGTCTATGGCCATATAGGTAGAAGGTAGAATTTGAATTGCAGCCAAAACTTGCAATGCTCAGGGTAGCATGCCATTCATATGTTCTCTTAGAAATAATTTGGACAGCAAAGGAAAAGATCACCACTCCAATTATAGTGTCCCAACAAGGCAAAGTTTTTGATTGAGAGGGCATACTAGTCACAAAATTAGAAGAAACACACCATGGCAGGAAATACACTTGGTTTTTATTCCAGTGCAGGTAGTAACTGTGTCTTTCAAGATTTGTTAGTCACCCCCCACAAAAGGAAAGGTTTAGACAGAAAGCAGTAGATGAAAACTCTTAAAGATTGTTATGAGATGCTCAAGTCTAATTCTTCACAGTTTATGGCTTCTGGTGGGGCAGAGAGTAAGGAAAGACTTGGTTTTCTTTAAGGGCTTAGCCACTGTGTGTTTGACCATACTCCAGTGAGTATACGGGCAACACAAAATGGACTTGGTATATATTTCTTTTCTTCCTCTTTTTATTGTTGTGGGAGAGGTCACCAGGACAGGTGTGGACCAGGTTTGGGAAATGAGTATGATAAGGATGCATTATGTCAAATTTCCATATAATCAAAAAGAAATATTATATTGGGGAAAAAACAAAATGAAAACCAACAAAGCAAACAAAAAATCTGAACAAAAGAAATGAAGGAAACCAAGAAATTGTTGGTCACTTAAGTCATTTAAGTTCTAAGACTCGAGCAGAACCTTTGTATGAATACAATACTTACCAGGTTAGGGACAGTTTAAAACATTTTAATAAAGATTTTACAATGTGAAAGAGATAAAAATATTTGCACAGAAGTTTCATAAAGTGGGGAGAGAGAAAAAGATTTGAATTCATTGTCATAAAAGAAAGTTTTATGGACTTATCAAAAAGACTAATATTTAATGTTTCTTACATGTTCCATGTCTAAAATCCCTGGGAATACATTCCTCCATCCTTGGTGTTACTAGAATTGTGGGGCCCTTTGTGGTCTGCAAATGATGCAGGGGAAATCAAGGTCCCCTATTGGGGTTCTTCGTCTCTTTAGTAAAAGCTTTTATAAATGGACTCAAACACAAGCCCAGAAACTACTTTATTAGTGTTTAAAAAAGGAAAAAAAAAACCCTAGGGCAGAAAAACTGAAATTTTCAGCAGCTACCCAGAGGAAGAGAATGGAAGGGAGAAGAAAAGGCATGCAATTTAAGGTGTCACAGAGGTCAGACACAGTGGAAAGGCAGTCACGTGGTGGGAAAGGAGGCTTTAGAAAAAGCATAAGGAAGCCCAAAGTGTATAAGGAAAGCATAGTTTGAAAAGAGATAAAACGATAAAAAAGATTATACTGTTTTCAAAGCAGGCCAATTTACAAGCTACAAGATTTTGGTGCAGTAGCAATCCTTTGGCACAGTAAGCTAGTCAACCAAGTGTTGCAATTCTGGCAAGGAAATGTGTGGTGTCTCATTAAAGAAGTGGTTATTCTGTGTATCTTTGTAGCACGGCTTAAGCTGTGGCCACCTTTCCTGGGGTGGTCTCTGGGCCAGATGATTGAACCCACCACCCTACTAGAATATTAGGTCTCTTCCTAAGCCTGAGATTTCATTTTCTTGACCAGAGGTAATTTTTGCTCTAACATTGGCTTCAGTTTAGAACTTTTTATCTTTTCAATATGACAGTGAAAATACACAAGGAAATCTGTGACCTTTAGTCTACAGTCAAGTCAGCCTAAACAATGCCAGGGATAGTCACTGTTGTGTACTGTAAATGTGATACTGTTCTTGAGTTAAATTCTGCTAAGATGGTAATTAGTGATCTTGGTTACATAGGAAAATCCCCAGGCACCACTCAAATCAATTAAAGCAGGATCCTTGCAGGTAGAGACCTAAGACTGCGCATTTTATAAGTGTCGCTTTAGAGACTGTACTATGTGATCAGGCTTGGGAAAAATTCCTGAAGTCTAAATGTTTACATGTTAGATTCCATTTCTAGTTCAGTTTCGAGAAATAATAATGTATAACTCAAGGTGTATGTTATACATATATATCTTTCACACATACCATTATGTCATACTCAGTAATCGCCTCTGTGGTTTTCCAACTTAAAATGTAGTTTGTAATTTCTAATGTCAACATACAGAACATTATTATTTTGTTGAATGTCAGTATTAAGCTATAATATAAGAACACTGTAATTTATCTAAATACACTATAGCACATAAGATTTAATTCATTCCCTATTTGTTTTTACAAACATATTTTAGTGTATATAATATTACAGTACAAAGAATATATAAATCTTAGTAATAACTTCAGTATAGAAGTGGAAAAGGTCCTTATGTACTTAGAATATAAATGATAGAATGAGTCACATAGCTCTCAAAGGCATTATTCCCTTTTATTTGTTTGAGTAACCTTAGGGTTATTCACATGTCTCTTTTGTATATAGTGTCATTGCAGAAATTGCCATTTTAAACTCTAAGCATTTTAGGCAATTTAAAAACAATCATTTTAGAATTTAATGTGATATGCAATGCACTTTAAGTCTTAAAATATACATACTGAAATCTGTATCTATAATGTCCTTAATTTTCAAAGAACATATCAAGTATAAAGTAAATGGAGCAGCCTCTAGAAGGGTCCATATTAAGGAGAGAAATTTAATATTGCCATTCATTATTGGAATGGTACATATAAGTGGGATTCCCCCCCCCAAAAAAAATTATTGGAGTTTTTAAGGAACTAACTGCAAAGCTAAGTGATAAGAGCAGACTTTATTCAATTTGAATACTGAGTGTACCCAATTTGAAAACAAATACATGATTTAATATGGTTTTGGATGACAAAAGCATATGAAGAAATATAATAAATAGACAAGCAATAATATTATAGTGCTGAGTCCCATGTTGTGGTTGCAATCAATGTTTTGATAAAATAAGAAAGATATTTTAAAAGGTAAATCTAGGAGGGAAGGAATACATTTTTAAAATCTACATTGAGCATTCAGCTCTAATACATAATAAAGGACATGACAGAGCTAGTTAGAGGTGGAGAGAGCAGAACCAAATGAGTGATATTAAGTGCAGAAATAACAGAGAGAAAAGAAAATAGATGAAACCCCAATTTATGGTCTATCTAACTTCAGAGATATTAGTATTTTGCCGACTTATTTCTCATTGGATTGTATGTGCCCCAAGATGAAAAAAGATCTTTCATTTTTACCTTATTCATAAGTATGTAACTATCAGACATAATTTATATGATAAATAATTTAGATGATATTTAAGGCAGGCAGTTGAGTCATATTTTAAAAATTCTTTCTCATTTAAAAACATTCTTCAACATACTTATGTTTTGAATTGAAAATAGTTTTTTTTTTCAGGTAGTATATTCTGATTAAGGTTTTTCCCTCACCTAACTCTTCCAGACCCTCTCACTTCCACACACAAATCCGTACCCTTTCTTTCTCTCTTTCCTTAGAATACAACAAACATCTAAGAAATGATAATAATAATGAAAATAAGATAAAATAAAAATAAACCAGGATATGACATATCAAATAGAAAAAAGGAACCAAAGAAAAAGAACACCACATTCACAAATGCTGAGACACACATTCCCCCATGCAGAAAGCCCTAAAACAATATTGAAAATGACAATATATAATAAGTCAAGTATTCATGAAGTAAAAAAATAATGCCCAGGCAAAGTATTGTGAGACACAGAACCTCTAAAAATACCATTGAATTCATTTTCTTTTTTGGCTATCTACTCCTGGGCGTAGGGACCTAGGCAGGTCCCATTGGAGAATCCTGGTCAAGATGTGGTCCTCGCCACCACTGCCCCTTTACTATCTGGCTTCAGTCTTAGGTCCTCCTTTTGGCTGGCACCTTTTCTTTCTCTTAGCATAAGATTTCGGGTGAAATTACCAGTTTTTAAGAGTCCATCATGTCAATAGTCAGATTGTGAGATACAAGTGTCTCTTTAGTGTATCTTCACTTCTGCCAAGCTCATTATGGTAGAAATTTTATTTTAGTAGTTGTGTATTAAGTTCTCTGTGTAATGTGTAGAGTCTCACAGCAACAATTTCCTCTGAATCCAGGAATACCTATCATCTAATTCCATGGTGTTGAATCCCTTTCATGAGACTCTAGCACAAAAATTATGATTTGTTTGAAGCAAGGCTAGTGATGTTATTTATCTTACAGGTTTATCTGCTTTCTGTTACATTGGTCTAGCCTAATCTTTTCAATTATTTCTAGATAGTGGAACTGTAGCTGTTGGTTTAAAATTATGTTCATAATATGTGTATCTATGTCTGTATGTAAAGGAAATTAGTAGTTTTGATAATCTGGAAATATGTAAATTATAGTATTATCTTACAAAGATTTATGATGAGTTTACTGCAAAAATTAATACAAAGATTGGTCAAAATACAAAATTACATATTAAAAAATACAAAATATCAATATAACTCTACATTGTCATATAACTATGTAAGGCCTATTTTATGAATTTTTATAAATCTGAAACTTAACCACTTACACTTTCTTGGGAAGATATAATGTAGAAAACAAATAAACTGATGTGACAAATCCTAAATAATTATCTTTCACACCAGTCCAATTTACTGTACACATTTTTTCTGCACTATGCATATGTATCTGAGCATTATTAGAGCATTTTCCTGTAATACCTTCCGAGGATCTATGGACAGATAGAAAAGATCTATGGAATTCTATCGAAATAATTGTTCCTTATGTTAATATTTTGCACATTATTATATGGAATTCTGTTTTATGATGGATATTATTTCAGAGTATTATTTCTCATTAGGCAATTTCAAAAGCACTTAAAATTTTTATTTCTAAATTGTGGCCACAGTTAGAAATTGTATTTAATTATGTATGTTGAGCGTTATAAATTCTAAATTGCCTTTCAGACCCTGTAGTTTAACAAGTTACAATTTTGAAAGTTTTTTTTTTTACAATTTAAAACAAGTACTTTCAAAGTGTCAAACTTTTTAAGAAAGGAAATTATCGTTAAAATGTACACTAGTTCATTTATCTTCTATAGTCTTTGACCTTAAACAGAACTGTGTTAAGAAAAAAGGTCATCTTCTACAGTGGATACAAATATTTAGGAGTATAAATTTATATCACTTTTTGTAATATGCATTTTTCTGATTTTAAAGTTTAAATGTTAACATTAGTTATGACATAATTATACAATGATATAGAATAATCCATTCAGAGTTGAATCAGAGCTTTGATTAGGAGCCTAGGGATGTAGCTCAGTAAGGGATGTAGCAAGTAAGAAGAGTTGCTGTGCAAGCATGAGGATCTGGGTTGAAATACCAAGCACTGATATAAAATCAGTTGGTAACTGCACTTATCTATAACCCCAGCATTAAGGGTCAGAGAGAGAAGGATCCAAGGAGCTTGCTGGTCTACCAACTTAGCAGAACTATTAAAGCTTCTGCTTACTGAGACACCTAGCCTCAGGGAGTAAGGATAAATGTGAGAGAGGAAATCGTGAAAGTTATACTTCTCTGGCCTTCACATACACACGTATGGGTGAAAACACCTATGTCCTCATGTGTATGTATCACACACACAGGCGTGCACGCACACAAACACACACAAATGTGTAAGAACACAGTTATTACTATTTAATTGTTTTCCCAAAAATATAATTTGAATATGTTAATTTTTGTAACAAACATGTTTTCTTTGAAATAGGAAGGGTATACTAACTCCCATACACTTCAGACATACTTACAGCAAATAATTTCATCTTTTGGGTATAACTGAAGATTATTGAATAAAATGTTTAATTCTTGATAGTTTTAATAAAAAACCTTATTTTCCATTTCTTTGCTTTTTCTTCCTTATGTGATACTTTGGCCAAGCACTCAAAGAAAATTTATGTGGAAACTTCCTTTGTTTCATTTTTTATATATAAGATTGGATTTATTTAGATAAGAAATATGATATTGAAGTATTCCTTATGAATAATTTTAAAAAGGAATATAGGATCACAGAGACTGTGGACTGGAAGTTTCCTTTCTCTACTTGCAACTTCTTCTCCTCTTCCTCATCCTCTCTTCCACCTTGAGACAGGATTTACTACACAGGCCAGGCTATATTCTAACTTGAAACCTCCTCTTTAGATGCTCAGTCCTGGGACTGCATGTCCATGTCAGCATGCCTGCATTGCATGCGCTGTTTGCAAATCCACAACCATTCCAACCTCCCAATTTTCATTATTATGTTTATGATTACTGTTTGTATCTGTATATTTTTGCTGCATCTGCATATTTGCAGTAAACACTTTTAGATTATAAAATGAACCTTGAGAAAAAATACCATGTAAGACATATTTCAACTTAAGGCACAACCACGCATGTACACATACACATGCACACACACACACACACACACACGCATACATGTAAGAACACTGAGCATCTCTGAATTAAAGTAAAGATTATATGGTATCATGATGATCACAGTGCCCAGAGATTCCGTTTTTTTTTTTTATTCTTTAGCAATGAAAGTCTTTCCAACAAAGTTTAATACAAGGAAGACTCTGCCATAAAAAGTAAACTAAAATTAGAACCTCTAGATTAAAACAAGGATTTTAGTCCAGTTTCAGGTCCACTGATACACCTCAACCCTTTCGCTTTTTATGATGTAATTGGGCAACATAGAATTGAAGGGGCCTCTTCAAATTTACTTGACTTAATTATGTTAGACTCAGTATGCTAATTGAGAAAATTCGGCTTTAGCATTATTCTTAAACAGTTTCTTTGATGCAACACTGCATAAAGATAGGACCCTAGAATAAAAAATACGGTTAATAGTGCAACCAATAAGTTCAAACTAGAAAGCCAATGATGATTGGACAAATATTAAAATGAAGAAATTGCTCTCAATACATATTAGAAGAATTCAGATTTTTTTTTCATTTTTATCAGATAGTATACTTTTCATGTTGCTCTAAAAATCTAGAGTTTTTGAAATGCCCTGTAATTCCACTATTTAAGTACCTCATCATTTGGATATTTTAAAGCATTTCATCTATTGATTAAACTCAACCTCTGAGAATAGTGACATATATATATATATATATATATATATATATATATATATATATTAAGTGATCAATGTGTATTTGGCAACTAATTTATAAAGGGGGTTGTGTTCCAGTTCAGAACTATGTACAAATGTGACAAAGATATATTTTGAGTTTGAATAAGTTCAGTGGCTTCCAGAGCAAATATTTTGTTTTATCTATTAGAGAAGCAGAAAGCTAGTTTAACCTGTTTGACTAGATGCTCAGGGCCCAATAATCTCAAATAAGCCAGGATCCTAATTTTATGTTTCAATCTATAGTGCCTTCTTTGCATCTCTATTTTTCTAAGCCGAAATGCATGAAGAATGGATATATCTTTAAAAAAGTAAACATTTGCTCAAAGCATGTTCCTTCATATAAATTATTTTTACTAAGGTCTAAATGTAGGCTGAAATAGAGTAAAAACATGACTGTAAGAATGGTGATTCAAAGAAATTTCACTCTTGAATTATGAACAGAAATCCTTAGCATAATTCTCCAGTGGACTATGTGATGATATTTAACATGAATATGCTTCATTTCCTTGACAGCCTTTTTATACTGGCAGAAGAATATAGTGAGAATCTCTTTACATTATCATTTACTGCTAATAGTACAGGAAGGTTCAGACTAATTAGAAATCTGGTTGCTACTAAGCCATTGCACTAAGCATACTAAACCAAGCTGTTGCTCTCTTAATATTTATTAACACATTTTTACTGATTGCAGAGAGTAAAGAAATGGAAATCACTTGTTTTGAAATTTAAAATGGAAAATTTTTATAAGACCCCCCCCCAAAAAAAAAACCCTTTGGCTGTATCAAGTTCTACAACTTGAGTTGTAATACTAGATTACAAAGATTCAATGTTGTTAAAGAACACAACGACTGCACAGTATTAGATAAAAGCTGGTTAGTTAGATGGAACAGAGAATAGATGGGTTCCAATGGTAATATAGTTCATAGATTGCAACTCTCAAACCAACTATGTCATTTACTTTTTATAAAATCTGCTTGTGGTTCAGTGTGGTAAGGCCCTCAATTATGATCTCAAGTATAACAGAAAGAAGGAAGGAAGAAAAAATTCTCTCATTTTTTAAAATTTTACAACATTTTAACTGGTAGATATTGACCTTAGCTGTCTTAATTATTGGAAATAATGCTGCAAAATGTGGGAGTAAGAGTATATCCTAAACATATAAAATATTGTTCCTTTCTATTAATAAAACAGGCAAAGACAAACAAATAATAAATGAACTCACTTCAATGTTGTATTAGTTGCTTTTTATCTATGTGATAAAATGCTGTAAATAAAGAGTTTATTTTGTTTTATAATTCCAGAAGGGGCATCTATAATGGTGGAGGAAGCATGAGCAGGCAGCCAAAGCACGACATTAAACAATCACATCTTCGACCTCACAGACAACTATTAACAAGGATTAGGAGGGGCTTTAAACCCTCAAAGCCTGATTTAAGTGATAGACTTCCTGCAACAAGACTGTACCTCCTAAAAGTTTCATTACCTCCCCCAAACTGTGCCACCAACTAGAGACTAAATGTTCTTTGAGGGCATTGCTCATTGTTCACTGTCCAAACCACTAAAGATGTATAACATAAAAATGTCAGTATTACTTACACAGTCTAGAAGGATAGTTATTATAAGCCCATGTACCCTGGTATATTGCATGGTGACATCAGATATAATACTACATATTTTAGACTTGCTAAAATGCATTTTAATATTCTCATCACAAAAATGATAACTTGATCAAATGATCGGTATGTTAATAAGTATGAATAAGGTTTTGTGATGCTTACAAAAATGAAGGCACCATATTATATTCAACAAATATGCACAACTGTTACTCATCAGTTCAACATTAAAACATATATTCCAAACCTGGTGGTGGTGCCTCAGTACTAGGGAGGCACAGCCTTCCTGATCTCTGTGAGGTAGAGGATAGCCTCGTCTACAGAATGAGTTCCAGGTCAGACAGAACTGTTATACAGAGAAAACTTGTCTCAAAAAACAAATGTCTATATATCTTTTTATGTTGACATATATAGACATGTGAGTATATATATATATTCAAAACATTTATCAATGTAAAATCACTGCAAAATATTATAAATACTTTATCTTGAACACTTGATGGCTCATTTTTTTGACTTTCTATTCAACAACAACTCAATTTATGTTTAAACAGACTTCTTGTTTCTGAAAATATTTCCATTGCACATGTGGTACAATTCATCTCTGACCATGCACTGAAGATGGTACAGGCCCTTTTCTTGAACAGAGTCAAATCAAACTGCCGTTTCATTTTAGGAAAAATGGGACATATTCAGTTGTTTCAAATATTTAACTTTAACTAGGATACCATGAAAACCAGCTGTCACTTGGAGAACTTTGTTGTGCTTTTCTTGTACTGAAGTTAATTATCTTGGATACTGAAGTGTATGTGAGACCACGTCTTCTGTTACAGATCTTTAGATCATTATTTTTTTTTCAAAAAAGGTTTTCTTTTAGAACCCTGATATTTTTCTAATTTATAGTTCAGCTCTGAGGAAGTGTGGACTCTTCCTTTTTGATTCTCATTATCAAATAATTTTTTATTTAAATAGCTGTGCATTCCCGACTAGCCCTGAGGTTACCAGAGGTGGCTGGTGTCAATAGTGAGTCTGTGTATGCCTTTTTTTTCTCCATAGAGAAGTTTTACCTATTGTATGATGAACAACATTAAAGGGAAACTTGAATCCTATTATGCCCTAAAGGTATAATCAAGAGGTGTTTGATTCTAGCATGCAAATTGGGGCAGCTAGAGCACACTGCTCCTCTGGGTATTGGTGAGAAGTATGGTGTTCACATATTTTTGAACTTTTTCTTGCAAAAGCATTATGGGAAAGCACACCTGATTCTTGTGTTAGCATGTCTATGTACATAACTCTTTGTATCATAGCTTCTGTCATAGGCTATGCTCTTTAATTTTCTCATAAGTCTTACAAGCCATTACCATTCTTTTAAAACTTGGCAATAAAGCATTTCTAGTTTCCAGTGAACTAGACTTCTGTCTCTCAACTTTATCTCTTAACTGATTATAAGCATTATAAGAAAAGAAGGCTAGCAATATTGCTTATTTACAATGTGCACACATACATGTATACACAAATACATAACTGCATGCATACATACATACATGCTTGCATGCATGCATACACACAATATGTACTAAAGAAGTATATTCAAATATATTCACATTTATCAGAATATTCTTTATCACTCTCAGGAATCTTTTCAGTTGTATTTAATTGGGTTTTCCTTCTTAAGCCTGGGAAGTTTCTTTTATTGCTTTGTATTTAGTAGGATTTTTCTTTCTTTGAATGTTGATGACTATGTTTCATTAGAATCTGAATATGTGAGCTTTAAGAACACCATTAAATTATCCATAAATCAGAGACACACATCAGATTCATCTACAGATCTTGAAGCCCCAAACTCCAAAAACCTATTATGGTTCTTTCATATTTATGAAAAAATTAAATCATCAATTGAGTAGGGCTACAAAATATTTGATTTGTTACAGTCTTTAATCTTTGCCAGTGTGATACATAATTAAATCACATGCTTAGTCATTTTCAAAAAGTACTATCAGATGGATTTAATTTGGTAGTTTTTTATTTTCTCTGTACTGTTATTATATCCACTCAAAATTCATGTTGAATTCACAAACGCCCATGTGACATTTGAAATTACAGAATTGTAAGGAGGGTTGTTCTATGTATCTGTCATTCTTTCTTTCCTCCCATCTCTTGATCCTTCTCACTCTCTCTTGTTTTGTGTGAACAAAGGAAAAGGTGGCGGGCCAGGAAGACAGCCGTCCATAAAACCTGATCATTGTGACATCCCAATCTATGTGTCACAGCCTTAAAAATTGTGAACATAATTTTCTTTTTAAAGCTACATTGTCTATGATATTTGCCATAGAAATATGAAATATGTAAGACACTTTTATTATTTATGTACTTGATTAAGTACACACACATACTCCACACACATACACACACACGTGAAACTAACCAACCTGGTGATGCACATAATCATCAACAGGCTTATCTAGGTGTTTGTATTAGTCAGCTTTTACCAAGATAATGCTGTGTAATACTATTTTTCCCTAAACTTGACTTATTTCAACTAACATGAATTTCATCATCAGATAAATCTGAATGATTTGTCCTTGGAAGTTCTGCATCAAGTCATGGGTCTAGTAGCCTTGGTGTCTAGACAGGCAGATGGTAACTTCATATTCAGAGGCCCACATTGATGTGGCTGTGGCTATCCAATGCTTGTTGATTTCCTGAAGGAAAGAAGCTTTATCACAACTTAATAATTCCAAACATGCCAGTCCATCTGGTTGGTTAACATCTCATTGATCAAAGCAAATTATCTCTTCCAAAGAAAGCTAAATATATGAGGCTTATATAGAACAATAAAAAATGGGCAATTAGTAAATCTTTTATAAATAAGAAAATTATTACTCTTATTTTTTTACATACAGAGTAAGTTTTGGCATACTTTCTCATTTTCCTTGTGGATATGGAGAATTGCTTTTAAATTTTCAACCTAATTACAATAAGGGCTAAGGAAAGAATGTTTTATGTTAAACAGTTAGCTTTATAATTCAAATTTTCTAGAACAAATTTAATAATGTTTTAATACCTGGACTCATTCCTCAGAGCAACAGGCAAAAATGGCAGGGTAGGTATTTCTGTAAGAGAAAACTTGCCTAGGATATATGAGGCTCTGATATTAATCCCCAGAAGCATAAATCTCTCTCTCTCTCTCTCTCTCTCTCTCTCTCTCTCTCTCTCTCTCTCTCTCTCACACACACACACACACACACACAACAATGGGGGGAAGAAGGGAGAAGAGATAGAGGGAGAAGAAGAGGAGATAACTGAAGAGAAATATCAAAATTCCATTCCAAAATGTATATTTCACACAGAAGGCATACTTCCCCAGTCAGAAACATAGCAGGAAAAACATATCATTCCCTTCTTACTTTGGAGAAAGAAAGAAAGAAAGAAAGAAAGAGAAAAATTAGGAAATGTTCAAGAAAAAACTGTTTGGAGCTATGAGGCAATCTGGATCTTAATAACTAGAAACAGATGAATTCCGCTTATTAAGGCTGCATGGGGACATAAGGAAGGTCACACAATTGTCTAACATTCTGAATAAGCAATGAAGGAGACTGTGATGCTGTGCTGGGAAACTGTAATCACTGAGTATAATTCCCTCATAATTGGATCACTGAAGAGAATAAAATCCAGTAGTTCTTTTATTATTTCAGGTGTTACTCCATCATTCTTATGAATTAATTACTTTCATTCGCTGATTCTCGTATAACTTCTACTCCCTTATGATATAAAACTTTTATTCCACCTTCCCAAGAAAAGCTGTCTGCAAGGTTTGGTACTTAGTTCAATAGTACATAACTTGCCTAGCAAGAACACGGCTTTAGGTTTGGTTCTTAGCTCTAACAAATAAATAAATAAAATAAAAACAAATAAGAAACAAACAAACAAAACCAAGAATTATCATTATGCATCATATGTTGGTCCCCTGAGTTACTGACTCCTTGTTACTGTAAATACTATAAATTGCTTTTCAGAATTTGTTGGTTCATGCTTATGAAATATTCATTAAGGACAGGAATACAGATTGTGCTGCCTGCTTAGACCTGAGCGATGAAATAATCGCTTTAAATACACTGTCAAGTAGAATGAGACTTCACAAATACTATTTGGTATAAGGCTATCAAAGGAAATAAAAATGTCTGCTAACATTCAATACATACATACTGTCTGACATGATCTGACTATATCAACTTTTAACCTTAGTTGTCCATTCCCATATAAATAGATACCTTATACCAAACTATAGCACACGCCAATTAAACTAGAACCTGTAGTATGGAAATAATACTAATACATATGTGTGTATAGCTTTTACATTTTCTAAATTGAATTTTATTATTTTAATTATATGTTTCTGTCTGTGAATATGTGCACATGAGTACAGGTATACACAGAAACCAGGGTTGTCAGATTCACTGGGAACTGAAGTTACATGAAGTTGTGAACCACCTGATGATGTGCTGGGAATTGCACTTTGGTCCTCTGGAAGAGCCGTACATGCACTTAACTGCTGAGCCATCTCGCCAACAATATATTCTGTTTTGAGACATAATTTCTTGAAGCCTAGGCATGTTCTCAAACTTGTTTTTTTTTAAATAATGATGACCTTGAACTCTTGACTTTTCTCCCTCTACTTCCCTAGTGTAATTACAGGGTATACATCATACCAAACTTATGAAATACCAGCTGTAGAACCCAGAGCATCCTTCACGCCAGGCAACACTCACCCAACTGATCTCTATCCCCAGGCGCTTATATATAACTAAAATCTTTTCAAAGCTGTCCCTGGTAGCTCATGAATGTAATCTTAGTTCTCAGGGAGCTAATGCTAGGGTATCACGTCTTTGAGGGCAGCTTGAGCTGCATAGGAAGACCTTGTTTCAGTGAAGCATAACTTTAATAAATACGCAAATACAATTATAAAACCGATTAAGTTGGTGTTAAGATGAAGCCAAGTGTGAAAACTGACCCTACAAATAAATATAAAATAATATTGATGGTCCCAAGGGAAGGGTCTGAGGGTTATAAGAGTTTGACAAGTTCTCTAGAGGGACAGAAAACTATGAAACAATATGAGAACTGTTGGCATGTGATGATAGCCAGAGACACCATCGCATACACATTTTAAATACAATTTACACGTGGCTCTGTGTTCTCTAGTCCATGGCCCAAGCATCTCTCTCTGTTGTTGAGAAAACCATTTAAACTTTCCTGCTTAACCTCTCCATTCAATCATTGATAAATCAGGTTCAGTGACCTTTAAATTCTAGGCCACCTGTCTACACTGAATGTTGTACAGACATTCCCAAAACTATTAGCCATTTCCAGGAAGACAGAATTCCTGACTAGAGAAGGGGTAAAGGGATGTAAAAAGCCTCAGATTGAATGTCAGTTGATCAGCTCTGAACAGTCATTGGTTTTCATTCTGCACAACCCTTTTTAATGTGAAAATTCTGGCAGCTGCATCACATAGTGATATACAGGATACACACTCCCTGGACATTTCCTTAGCACATCTTTCTGGTTAGTTCTTTAGTTTGTGAACCTTTTTTTTTGAGACATATTTCATGTGTCCCAGACTAGCTTTCAAAATTATAGTATGGCTGAGGATTATCTTGAAGCTTTGATCCTCTTTCCAATGTGGTAGGATTATAAGCATGAATTATCATACCCATTTTTATTCCCTGCTTGGAATTGAACGCAGGGTTTTATAAATGTCATATTTTCATGTGTTAAAATGAACTGCTCTCCCACCAAAATAATGAATTTTGATGCAGGGGGTGCTTGTCTTTTATTAAACAAAATTTTAAGAATTAAACAAATATTTAATAATAGTTTAGAAAATGTCTAAATTAAACAAAATTAAGAGTTAGCTCCAAGGTAGAAAACTTGCCTAGCACGTACAAGGCCCTGAGTCTGAAACTGAAAGGAAAGATGAGGTTCTTAGTCCTGCCAGTCATATGTGACCAGTGCCTTTCTTATTGACTATAGATACATAATTTATGAAAAATGTCTCTGTTTCCTGAATTCTGCAGTGGTATCGAGGATGCTTTGCCTTTTTATCAAAGCATAAGAAAGGCACTTTTTCCTTTTTTGTATTTTCATTCATTGTTGCAATGCACTTCCCTTCGGATGAATCGAGGACACCTGGAATCAGCTATGTTAGTTGTGAAAGGCTAAGCGGGTGGCTTTTTTATTTTCGGAAAATGGCCTCTCTGGATACATAGCTGTCACTGGTGCTGACAGACTTGTGCTTCCTGTTCTAGGAAAAGTTTCATTCCTTTCAGAAACCCCTACCTTAAGAATAAGTCAGGAAAATAATGAGTTCACTAGTTTCTGTTCCTGTCAGTACCTATGGAACTTTCGAGGATCTTGAAAGCTGTCCACAGGACGTTTTGCAACTAGCACCAACTACTGCTTCAGAAACCCATTTTGACTTCTAAGTGTCTGCTTCATATATGCTTGTTCCTTCCCTTTGGATCACAGTCTTTTGGCCCAAGATGCCTTAGCTCCAATTCTTGTCTGTGATTTGTTGCTGGTTTGCACTGCATTTTACTGCACAGGGATTCTTAGAAATCCCCAGATAAGCCCCTGCATGCAGTGGCAATGAATCTCAGCAATTGCATTTTCCTGTATCTGAACTTAATTTATATATTAATCCTCCTTTCTCTAGATCCCACACAATTCATCTCATCTAACTTAGGAATAATATGCCCCACTTTTCCCTAGGGTTTTGTCATCAATTCTTTGAAAGGGTTGACATAAAGCCAATACTGGAAGATGGGTGTGGGTTACCTGATCTTATGCATAATTCATCCCAATAGCACTTTGTGTTTGTGTTTCTAAGGGATAAATATTTGTTTAGACCAAAATATATGGATATCATTAACATCTTTAGTTATTTAGGATTCTCTGAAAACCAACTGAGTAATTTTCACTATAAGCATGTGGAGTGTTTTGTTACTATACCAATGCATTATACCCTGGTGCTGGATGGCCAGTTTATATCTGTCTGCTTAGGTACACAATGCATATGCCTACCCTGGGCCCATTCTCATATGCATCATTCACTGTTGAAGTCTTGATACATTCCCCTGTTCACCAGGAAAGGGCGTCTAATTGCCTCTGCAATGGCATTTCCCAAACCTATCTGTTCTTGTCGTCGATGGTGCTGTGGCATTATTGGAGGCCATGCTGCTTCTTTCACTGTTTCCTTCTCTCAGAAACACACGTTTGTCTGGCATTCTTGTTTATTGACTGGACCTTCTTCCCTGATCCTTGAAGATTGTCTGTAGACTCAGATCTGGCTCAGTGCCTCACTCTGTAATATAAATAAAGTGAAGATATCAGACTTTTAAATAATCTGTGATTAAGATTTTTTTTATTTTCAGTATTCAATTTTGATTTAATTTTTCAAAAACCAATCTAGTTCCACAAAGTAAATGCTCTAAATTATATATGGACAAAGGATGCACAAAAACTTACTATAAAATAATTGAAATATCAGTAATCTAACATGTAAAATTTTTATGATATCTGTATTCTTGAAATTTAATAATGGTTCCTAGTCTAATTGTGTTGCATGTACATTAAATATACTGAATAATAAAATGCAATTAGAAGAATTAAATATCATAAAATTGGTTAAAGTGCTTTTGAGAATATGATAATTAAAGAGATGTTTTCCTTCTCTGTTCTTATTTATTAATTTTATTATTAATAAATATAAATTTGTTAATTTGTATTTATTAAATAAGAAAAAAGAAGAAAATAAGAACAGTGATTAAGATTCTTGTTATTCCTGTCTGACTAGGAACATGGAACACCTAACTGGCCCTCTTATTCTAGCAAGTGGGATATAACTTAAGCACAGAAAAATGTAGTTTGGGAGAAAATGGTGCTCGACATTTTAAAACAAATATCTAGTATACAGAAACTGAGGGCTAGTTTGGTCTCAAGAGTAAATCGGTTTCAATCCAAAGCAAAGTGAGTACACAGTTTACAGTCAAAAGCGTGACTGGACCTTGGCTTAGCAGTGTGTTCATTCACTTGTTCAGATGAAGTGGGAAGATCACTTACGCCCATGGAATCAACAAGAGTAGATAATGTGCAGAGACCACTGCACGTATCAAAAACATCAAAGACTTGGGGAGATGACCCAGTTATCAATGTGCTTGCTTGGCACACAAGCATTAGCACCTCAGTAATTTCTTCCCACCCTTGTTAGAAAAAGAAGTAGGCAGATGTAATAGGGCACACACCTGCCCTAGCAATTCTTTTGGGAGGCTCAGACAGTAGGATCCCTCGGGTTTGCTAAGTAACCAGAGCAGCCAAATCAGTAAATTTCAGGTTCAATAACGCATTCAAAACTTAAAGTAGAGATGGAGGGAGCATAAAGAAGATGACAGACATTGACCTCTAGCTGCCACACCCATGTACACATTCAGCATCATCCACTCCCCTGGACAATGACACACAGAACCTAGTGTAGAAACATGTAGAGACACAGAGACACAGAACCTAGCGTAGAAGCACGTAGAGACACAGAGACACAGAACCTAGTGTAGAAGCACATAGAGACACAGAGACACAGAACCTAGTGTAGAAGCACATAGAGACACACAGACACAGAACCTAGTGTAGAAGCATATAGAGACACAGAGACACAGAACCTAGTGTAGAAGCATATAGAGACACAGAGACACAGAACCTAGTGTAGAAGCACATGTAGACACAGAGACACAGAACATAGTGTAGAAGCATATAGAGAAACACAGACACAGAACATAGTGTAGAAGTATCACATAGAGACACAGAGACACAGAACCTAGTGTAGAAGCACATAGAGACACAGAGACACAGAACCTAGTGTAGAAGCACATAGAGACACAGAGACACAGAACATAGTGTAGAAGCACGTAGACACACATAGACACAGAACCTTGTGTAGAAGCACGTAGAGACACACAGACACAGAACCTAGTGTGGAAGCACATAGAGACACATAGACACAGAACCTAGTGTAGAAGCATATAGAGACACACAGACAAACCACACTCACTTGTGAATTTCATATGTATAGCTAGAATACATTGATAAGCTTTATTTCTTGTGAAAATGGTATTAAATACAGGGAGACTAATTCTTGCAATGGCTCAAATTGTCAGCAGCAGTGCAATAGTAGGCACAGCTTAGAACTGCTACCAGAAGTCCAAGGAGTAAAGCCAGAATTCTTGACTTTGCTAGAAAAGGTAATTTCAGGACATATCCTGTGAAGTAGGTCCACACGCAGTTTATTAGAAATAGGCATTCAGAGGAAGAATAAGATCCGTACAAGTTCATGGGTGTGCCTTCTCAAACAAGAACCTAATTTAAGTGGCTTAACTGTAGCCATACATATCAATTCATCTCTGAAGTTGTATCTCAAAGGATTACTGATAGTTGATCTTTCTCGATGTCTGTTTGTTTGCCTCTATCTCCCTTTTCAATGGATGGCCTTCTAAGGTGGCTTTGGGATGTCATCCAAGGGATTATAATTTGATAAACTTAAACCATAGCTTCAAGGAGTTTAAAATATGTCTTTTTCTATAGATAGGATTCTGAGAAAATTGCAAGTTTACAGCTGTGAAGAAAAAGAAAGCCATATATGCTTAGGCTAGAAGTGGAATTTATTGACATTGTGGCTTTCTCTCTCTAAAAAATAATATGTTTGTGTTGCCAACCTTGACAGAAATGATTAGTTGGTTAGAATACATCTCAGGTGGTCATTAACAAGTTGGCATATTTCACTAAGTCACCTTCTCTGAAATTTAAATCTCTCTTTGTTACCTTATGATTTGTTTATTTATAAGATTATAATAGCAGTGTTTTGCCCTTTATTCATCATGTAAATGCCTTGAGGAGATTATTGCCTCGCTCTTCATGGTTACATAACATGTTATCAGAACTCTGTACTAGGATTCATTTAAGTATCCTAAGGTTAGACTATTTTTATTTCTTTTTTACACTAAATAACCCAACTGAAAACTATTTTGTTCGCATTGCATCTGGCACTGTCCACAGATTCACTTTATTATGTCAAAGGATATTAACACTTTTGGGATGTGCATAGATGTGCAAATATTTCATGATACATGTGTCACAAAAACATTTTCTCCCATTTACTTTGCCTTATCAAAAATGAGAACATTCAGTTTGGTAAATAAAACTGTATGTGGATGAGTATCCTTGCTTTATGATTCATTCTGTGAAATGAAATTTTTCATTGGAGGTATTAAAAATTGAAAATTATTTTAGGATGTTTTAAAAGTAATACTAACTTAATGAACTAGAACTACTAAACTACATAAACTACATATTTTTAAACTAGTAAACTGTTATTTGGGATTGAAGATGCATTTTATATATGTTATGTATAAAAGTTCATATATATATGTGTGTGTGTGTGTATATATTATATAGAGTAGATAGCTGTGTGTTGATAGCCTATTTTGTGTGATTGTTAAATTTGTTTTCATTGCATATTTATTCTGTTGTGAATTTCATTATTTGTTTACAAACCAAATTACACGTAAAAATAATGTGAGTTTTACTGTGAGATATATATTTCTGAAGTCTATATTTTGTATGTGTGTGTGAGAGAGTCTATTTCTTTTGGGGAGTTTTGTTGTTTGTTAGTTAGTTTGTTTGTTTGAAGCACAGATTCCCTGTGTAGCTTTGGGACCTGTCCTGAAACACGCTCTTGGTAGTCCAGGCTGGCCTTGAACTCACAGAGATCCACCTGCCTCTGCCTCCTGAGTGCTGAGATTAAAGGCATGTGTCACCACCAGCCTGATTATGAATCTTTATTTCTATGTGTGCATATACTATTATAAGTAAAATTAATTACCTAAGAGAAACAAATATAATTACTAGGTAGGCATTAATATTTTTAAGAAATATTAGAATATTTTATTCTAGGCCTTCAACTTTTATTTTCTCATTTTATGTGATGTATTGGAAAAAGTGTTTCAGTGACAGATTTTTCTTTTATTCCCTAACAAAGACATTTCAACACATTGCAGGGTTTTTTTTATTTAACAAAGCTTTTTCATTTTAATTAATAACTTTTGACTTTTACATAAATTGGAAATTTATCTGGTTGATTTATTTAATATAATTTCAATGAGTTTTAGTAAAATCATGATTAATTTATCTCCTGAATCATCCCAAAATTCATTTATTTATTTTCTTCATAGTCATTGTCAATCGGGAGGCATAATATTGAAATAATAATAATGATTGCTGTTTTTTCTAGTTCATTTTGAAAGTCTTAGGTTCTGCAATTACTAGTACTGACATGCAGTATCATAAATGTACTTATATCCTCTTTAGTAGTTTTATATTTTGCATTTAGTCATAGGAAGCAGCCTGAAACCTCTAATCAACATCAAAGGTTACACCACAGGGATCCAATATTTTTCATTTATATTGCAATGATGCAAAATACCTTTCCCCGATCACTGTTCTTAAATTCATTCTAGTTTGTTCAGTTAATGAGAATATCACATCTTAAGCTGTAGAAGGTATTCTCTCTTTATGACTGCATGACTCTCAGCAGATTATCATTATTATCAAGAAGTAATATTTAGTAAATGAAGGTGTGAGTGGCACTAGCTTAGTACCCTCACTAGTCAAGTAACGGGGTGGGGGTAGATGACTGCCTTTCCCTTCAGCATACAGCTCTCTAGCACTTCATAGATATTCATGTATGAATACAGACACACTTAATAAGTGTGCACTGAAATACTAAAGGAAAACTGAAGTTTAGGGGCAGTTAATAGAATTTGTCCTTGCCAAAGAGGAAACTGTCGCTATCTCAAAAGCAATAGAAATAAGTATCTGCTCTCCTTTTTGAGGTATTCACTGAACATTTCACAGTTCTTGTATTTCTGAACTTGGAGTAATAAATCAATGAAAAAAAAGGATATTATTTTTTATAACTTGCTTTATTTAAGGGTGGGAGGAGGGGGAGGGAAATGGGAAACTGGGAGGAGGCAGAAACTTTTTTTTTTCTTTTTCTCAATAAAAAATTAAAAAAAGAATCTATTTGCGTTTTTCCATTCCTCCTCTTCTCCCTCTAAGTTCTCCAATGGCACATCCTACCCCCAGGCCAAGAAAAATTTTGTAATGATAGTTGATAGCTAGCATGTTTAATGGCAATAGTCTAAAGATAACAAATGTCTGAAATGTGGTTTTCAAGGTGCATTGAATAAGTTTATAGCTGTGTAGAATGAAGATAACTGAGAAAAGTGAAATATCAAATAGTTCTGTTTCAAATTCTGGCTATATTTTGGGGGTTTTCAAACTTTGTGAAGGTAATTCAATTTTCTGTCACATTCCATAACTATCAAGGGAATATCATCACATTTCTCAATCATTTCGATGGACTGTTAAATGGCATGCAATATTAATTATAGGAATGGTTCAATAAAAGATAGGTGTTGAGATTCATATTTATTTAATTCATGTGTTTAACTAATTGGTAAATTATCTATTTTTCTGACACTTAACCGTCACTAGATGAATCCCCTTGGTTTTATGTCTACCTAATTACCAATTGGTACCCTGAAATTGTCTAGAATTACCACTGGACTTGTGCTCCATTAATATGCTTTTGTAATGTTGAACCCTCAAAGAGAGTCTTTTCAGCTTCATCATTTTACTGTACCCCTTGCTGACTTCTGTAATGAAGAATCTTCTATCACATTTCAGCCATGTTTCTCTCCCCATACCTGCAGTACATAGAATAAAGGTTTTTTTTTATTAACTCTTGTTACTACATACAAGGACTAGTGCAGTCTATGTTCAAATAGTAAATTAATGGTAAGGAAACAGAAGGTACAATTATTGGTTGTAAGAGCTTTCAAGATCACTAGGAAATCAGGCTAGTCTGCAACTACTGAGATAGGATCTCAGGAGTTAAACACAAAGACTATGGATTAGGGAACACTGAATGAGGAATGAAAGCACTAAACAATTGTTTACCATTATATATCATCCTCCAGGTACTCAAAACAATAGACAGCCATAGGCCATGGGCGTTGAGTTCAAGATTTATATTAGATTTTGAACATCTTTGATAAGGCTGTACAACAGAAGCACAACTGTTACAATTAAGACATTACATTTGAATGGGTTAGTCTCTTTTCTTTTGCTATTACCACAGCAATGTAAAGGATGAAGAATTTATAATGCTTATAGTCTCAGAGGAGACACAGTCCATCACGGTAGGTAAGGCATGAGAACAGGCATATGAGGCTGGCTCACTGATTTTTGAGATCAAATTTCCAGCATGGTATGGGAAATATAAGAACAACTTTCTAAGAAGAATCACCCTGTCTGATAGTTTCATCTTTGTCTTGGTTCTTTAATTTGTGCGACTGTAAAAGGGAGAATAGGTTCACGTCAGAAAAGACTCAATTAATTTATGTGCTAGTGGTAGCAGTCAATCATCTTGTTCCAAAAGCAGGCTCACTAATGAATTTAAGCTGGAAACATATATGGTACATAATGCAGAAAACTCAACCAGTAAGAAAAAGCCTTCAGGGTACACCTTAGAAGCACAGATGTTTAAAAACTGCAAATATACTTTCTTTTTTTGTCTAGTTTAGGCTTCTGCTTCCTTTTTTGTTGTGTAGGAAACAATTGTGCAGGATTTTAAACGCACTGGCTATTTGATGTGCATAATGTATGTATTATGCCAATTGTTACTGATCTCATTTTATTTTTATTATCCATATTGCTTTTGAAAAATAACTATATCACAAGATTCCATTCAATTTTTATGGGTGGCACAAAAGTCTTTGTTTTCTTTAAAACATAGGGATAAGTCTAGAGATAGGATTTTTTTACAAGTAGATATGCAGATCCTTAAATATCTGTATGGTACTAATTAGAACCCCAGTATGTTTATATTAGGAAAATAGTATGAAATAATACTGTAATATATTAAGTAACATTTGAAAAAAAATTGTAAACTTTTACTTATCCTCTTAAAGCAGACCCATAAATAAACATAATAAAACATATCTATTCTGTTTCCATTGTGCTACATAAAATTTTAGGGCTTTGGAAGAGTGTATGCTTAGAATCAAGTAAACAGGGAGAAACCACTTAAGCTATTTTGACTGACAATAATTTAAGACAAAGGATTGTTATGTAAGTAATGAAAACCGAGGGTTGCTGAGAAATAGTAACTGCACAAGTAAGCTACAGTGCCTTTGGCCCAGCCAAGAAAGGAAAACTACTAAAACTACCCAGACTAGAAAACTAAGAGGAAATGCTTTTTAGGATTGCAGCTCAAACTTATAGACATTGGGGTGCTCCCTGGCTAGTTAGCATAAGTCTCTGTAAGTAGGAAGGATCCCATATAATGGAGTCACAGTCTTCTGTCAGAGACTGGGTACTAATATTTCAATGTCAGGGGCACAGTGAAGCTGATTCCGTAAATAATAAAAAATAAACTCAAGCTGGATCAACTACTTTTACTGAAAAGGAGAGTCCCTGTGGATAAGAACAAAACCTGAAGTTCTGTGAGCAGGCATGGTGATCTGCAGGAAGTAAGTGGGATAAGTGAGGCTTTTGAATCAAGTGGGAATAAGTTATTTTTCTTCCTCCAGTCTTTCTGGGTCACTATGCTCATCCCTCCATAAATACACAAGTTAAGAGGAAGTTAGTATGCACGTCGGACATATAGTTTGCAGTCCGAGACTCATAGCTGAGTACAGAAGTGTGGGTGGGGATGACTCTGAACAAAAATATCTTTGAAAACCAGGACAAATGCCAATATTTCTCTGATGATGCATCTGGTAAAAAAAAAGCCATCATTAAATGATTGTACTTAAGTTGAAACAGTAAAAGTAAACAATGACACTAATAGCTTAGGCTGTATTAAAAGTAAACAATTACAATATTTTAGGCAAATAAAAAGAAAATATTTAGCATCAAATGTTTTTATTGGATTTGAAAATAGATAGCAAATAATATTAAACTTTAATATATCCATAGTTACTTTTTTGCATAGGACTTACACATTTCAAAAATTGCAGCTATACCTTTTTTTTTAATAATTTTTTTATTAAGAAAAGAAGAAAAAAAACATAAACAAAAAACAAGTTTCCACCTCCTCCCAGCCTCCCATTTCCCTCCCCCTCCTCCCACCCTTCTCCCCCTCCTCCCACCCTTCTACCCCTCCCCCCACTCCTCTCCCCCTCCCTCTCCAGTCCACAGAGCAGTCCAGGTTCCCTGCCCTGTGGTAAGTCCTAGGTCCTCCCCCCTCCGTCCATATCTAGGAAGGTGAACATCCAAACTGGCTAGGCTTCCACAAAGCCAGCACATTAAGTAGGATCAAAACCCCGTGCCATTGTCCTTGGCGTCTCATCAGCCCTCATTGTTCGCCATGTTCAGAGAGTCCGGTTTTATCCCATGCTTTTTCGGTCACAGTCCAGCTGGCCTTGGTGAGCTCCCAGTAGATCAGCTCCACTGTCTCAGTGGGTGGGTGCACGCCTCGTGGTCCCGACTTCTTTGCTCATGTTCTCCCTCCTTCTGCTCCTCATTGGGACCTTGGGAGCTCAGTTCAGTGCTCCAGTGTGGGTTTCTGTCTCTGTCTCCATCCATCACCAGATGAAGGTTCTATGATGATATGCAAGATATTCTTCAGTATTGCTCTCGGATAGGGTCATTTCAGGTTCCCAATCCTCAGCTACCCAAGGAACTAACTGGGAACCTCATGTTGGGCACTTGGGAGCCCCTCTAGGGTCAAATCTCTTGCTCACCCTAAAGTGGTTCCCTTAACTAAGAATTGTGGTTCCGTGCTCCCCTATCCACCTTTCCTTTATCCCAATTCTCCTGATTCCCCAAGTCCCCCCTCCTTCCCTTCTACCTTTTCTCTCCCCATCTCCCCTTACCCCCATCCCACCCCACCCCCAAGATCCTAATTTTCTCCCCGGCAATTGGGTCTACTTCCCTTAGCCAAGAGGATAACTATATGTTTTTCCTTGGGTTCACCTTCTTACTTAGCTTCTTTAGGTTCACCTATTGTAGACTCCGTGGCCCTAATTTATGGCTAGAAACCAATTATGAGCGAGTACATCCCATGTTCATCTTTTTGGGTCTGGGACACCTCACTCAGGATAGTGTTTTCTATTTCCATCCATTTGCCTGCAAAATTCGAGAAGTCATTGTTTTTTACCGCAGCGTAGTACTCTAGCGTGTATATATTCCATACTTTCTTCATCCATTCTTCCATTGAAGGGCATCTAGGTTGTTTCCAGGTTCTGGCTATTACAAATAATACTGCTATGAACATAGTTGAACAAATGCTTTTGTCATATGATAGAGCATCTCTTGGGTATATTCCCAAGAGTGGTATTGCTGGGTCCAGGGGTAAGTTGATCCCGAATTTACTGAGAAACCGAAACACTGACTTCCACAGTGGTTGCACAAGATGGCATTCCCACCAGCTATGGATGAGGGTACCCGTTCCTCCACAGCCTCTCCAGCAAAGGTTATCCTTGGTGTTTTTGACTTTAGCCATTCTGACAGGTGTAAGATGATATCTCAAAGTTGTTTTGATTTGCATTTCCCTGATTGCTAAGGAAGTTGAGCACGACTTTAAGTGTCTTTTGGCCATTTGAACTTCCTCTGCTGAGAATTCTCTGTTCAGTTCAGTGCCCCATTTTTTAATTGGGTTAATTAGCATTTTAAAGTCTAGTTTCTTGAGTTCTTTATATATTTTGGAGATCAGACCTTTGTCTGTTGTGGGGTTGGTGAAGATCTTCTCCCAATCAGTAGGTTGCCTTTGTGTCTTATTGACTATGTCCTTTGCTTTACAGAAGCTTCTCAGTTTAAGTAGGTCCCATTTATTCAATGTTGCCCTTAATGTCTGTGCTTCTGGGGTTATACATAGGAAGCGATCTCCTGTGCCCAGCTCCTGTAGGGTACTTCCCACTTTCTCTTCTATCAGGTTCAGTGTGTTCGGGCTGATATTGAGGTCTTTAATCCATTTGGACTTGAGTTTTGTGCACGGTGATAGATAAGGGTCTATTTTCATTCTTCTACAAGATGACATCCAGTTGTGCCAGCACCATTTGTTGAAGATGCTTTCTTTCTTCCATTTTATACTTTTAGCTCCTTTATCGAAAATCAGGTGTTCATAGGTTTGTGGGATAAAATCCGGGTCTTCTATACGATTCCATTGGTCGACTTCTCTGTTTTTATGCCAGTACCACACTGTTTTCATTACTGTAGCTCTGTAATAGAGTTTGAATTAGGGATGGTAATGCCTCCAGAAGATCCTTTATTGTATAGGATTGTTTTGGCTATCCTGGGTTTTTTGTTTTTCCATATAAAGTTGATTATTGTCCTCTCCAGATCTGTGAAGAATTTTGATGGGATCTTGATGGGGATTGCATTGAATCTATAAATAGCCTTTGGTAGAATTGCCATTTTTACTATGTTGATCCTCCCAATCCAAGAGCAAGGGAGGTCCATCCATTTTTTGGTATCCTCTTCAATTTCTTTCTTCAATGCCTTAAAGTTCTTGTCAAATAGATCTTTCACTTCCTTGGTTAGATTTACCCCAAGATATTTTATGCTGTTTTTGGCTATTGTGAATGGTGAAGCTTCTCTGATTTCCCTCTCTGCTTCCATATCCTTTGTGTATAAGAGGGCGACTGATTTTTTGGAGTTGATCTTGTATCCTGCCACATTACTAAAGCTGTTTATCAGCTGTAGGAGTTCTTTGGTGGAGTTTTTGGGGTCGCTTATGTACACTATCATATCATCTGCAAATAACGAAAGTTTAACTTCTTCCTTTCCAATTCGAATCCCCTTGATTCCATTATGTTGTCTTATTGCTATTGCTAGAACTTCAAGCACTATATTGAAGAGGTATGGGGAGAGTGGACAGCCTTGTCGTGTTCCTGAGTTAAGTGGGATGGCTTTGAGTTTCTCTCCGTTTAATTTGATGTTAGCTGTCGGCTTGCTGTATATAGCTTTTATTATATTTAGGTATGACCCTTGTATCCCTAATCTCTCCAAGACTTTTAACATAAATGGATGTTGAATTTTGTCAAATGCTTTTTCAGCATCTAATGAAATGATCATATGGTTTTTTTCTTTCAGTTTATTTATATGCTGGATTACATTGATAGATTTTCATATGTTGAACCAGCCCTGCATCTCAGGAATGAAGCCTACTTGATCATAATGGATAATTTTTCGGATGTGTTCTTGGATTCGATTTGCCAGTATTTTGTTGAGGATTTTTGCGTCGATATTCATGAGTGAGATTGGCCTGTAGTTCTCTTTCCTGGTTGAGTCTTTGAGTGGTTTTGGTATCAGAGTAATTGTGGCTTCATAAAAGGAGTTTGGTAATGACCCTTCTGTTTCTATCTTGTGGAATACATTAAGGAGTATAGGTATTAGATCTTCTTGGAAGATCTGGTAGAATTCCGCATTGAAACCATCTGGTCCTGGGCTTTTTTTGGTAGGGAGGTTTTTGATAACCTCTTCTAATTCTTCGCGACTAACAGGTCTATTTAGATTGTTCACCAGGTCCTGATTTAACTTTGGTATATGATATTTATCTAAAAAAGTATCCATTTCCTTTACATTTTCCAATTTTGTGGCATATAGGCTTTTGTAGTAAGATCTAATGATTCTCTGAATTTCTTCTGTGTCTGTGGTTATGTCCCCCTTTTCATTTCTGATCTTATTAATTTGCAAATTCTTTCTCTGCCGTTTGATTAGCTTGGATAGTGGTTTGTCAATCTTGTTGATTTTCTCCAGGAACCAGCTTTTTGTTTCATTGATTTTTTGTATTGTTTTCTGTGTTTCTATTTTGTTGATTTCAGCCCTCATTTTGATTATTTCCAGTCTTCTACTCCTCCTAGGTGAGTCTGCTTCTTTTTTTTCTAGAGCTTTCAGGTGGGCTGTTAAGTCTCCAATGTGAGCTTTCTCTGTTTTCTTTAAGTGGGCACTTAGTGCTATGAACTTTCCTCTTAGGACTGCTTTCATAGTGTCCCATAAGTTTGAGTATGTTGTTTCTTTATTTTCATTGAATTCCAGGAAGACTTTAATTTCTTTCTTTATTTCTTCCTTAATCCAGCTATGGTTCAATAGTTGACTGTTCAGTTTCCATGACTTTGTATGCTTTCTGGGGGTAGCATTATTGTTGAATTCTAACTTTAATCCATGGTGATCTGATAAGACACAGGTGGTTACTAATATTTTTTTGTAACTGTGGATGTTTGCTTTGTTACCGACTATGTGGTCGATTTTCGAGAAGGTTCCATGAGCTGCAGAGAAGAAGGTATATTCTTTCCTATTTGGATGGAATGTTCTATAGATGTCTGTTAAGTCCATTTGATTCATTACCTCCACTAATTCTCTTATTTCTCTGTTAGGTTCCTGTCTGATTGACCTGTCCATTGGTGAGAGAGGAGTGTTGAAGTCTCCTACTATTAGTGTGTGCGGTTTGATGGCTGCCTTGAATTTTAGCAATGTTTCTTTTATGTACGTGGGTGCTTTTATATTAGGGGCATAGATGTTCAGGATTGAGACTTCATCCTGATGAACTGTTCCTGTTATGAGTATAAAATGCCCCTCTCCATCTCTTCTGATTGATTTAAGTTTAAAGTCAACTTTGTTAGAGATTAGTATGGCCACACCTGCCTGTTTCTTAGGTCCATTTGCTTGATAGGCCTTTTCCCAGCCCTTTACTCTGAGTAGGTGCCTGTCTTTGTGGTTGAGGTGTGTTTCTTGTAAACAGCAGAATGTTGGATCCTGTTTTCTTATCCAATCTCTTAGCCTGTGCCTTTTTATAGGTGAGTTGAGTCCATTGACATTAAGTGATATTAATGACCAGTGGTTGTTAACTCCGGTCATTTTTTTTTTAGTCGTAGAGTTTGTGTGTTTCCCTTCTTTGTTTTGTGTTGGTGAAGGGTCTCTAGATGTCTGAGTTATTGTGGTCATTGTTGGACTCCTTGGTTAGTGATTTTCCTTCAATTACTTTCTGTAAGGCTGGATTTGTGGCTGCGTATTGTTTAAATTTGTTTTTATCCTGGAAAATTTTATTTTCTCCATTTATAGTGAATGAAAGCTTGGCTGGGTATAGTAATCTGGGCTTGCACCCATGGTCTCTCAGTTTCTGCAGTACATCTATCCAGGACCTTCTGGCTTTCATGGTTTCCATGGAGAAGTCAGGTGTAAGTCTGATAGGTTTACCTTTATAAGTAATTTGGCCTTTTTCCTTTGCAGCTCTTAATATTCTTTCCTTATTCTGTATGCTGTGTGTTTTGATAATTATATGGCGAGGGGATGTTTTTTTTTGATCCAGCCTATTCGGTGTTCTGTATGCTTCTTGCACCTTCATAGGAAAATCTTTCCTTAGGTTGGGAAAGTTTTCTTCTATAATTTTATTAAATAGATTTTCTGGACCATTGAGCTGCCCTTCTTCTCCTTCTTCTACTCCTATTATTCTTAGGTTTGGTCTTTTTATTGTGTCCCATATTTCCTGAATGTTTTGTGATGAGAGTTTGTTGGACTTGCTGTTTTCTTTGATCAGTGTGTTTATTTTCTCTATGGTATCTTCAGAATCCGAGAGTCTTTCTTCTATCTCTTGTATTCTGCTGGTTATGCTTGTTTCTGTAGTCTCTATTCGTTTACCTAGATTTTCCATGTCCAGACGGCCCTCTGTTTGTGTTTTCTTCTTTGCCTCCATTTCAGTTTTCAGGTCTTGAACTGTTTCCATTATCTGTTTGATTGTTTTTCCTTGGTTTTCTAGGGTATCATTCACTGATTTATTCAATTCTTCAAACTTTCTGTTATATTTCTCATCCATTTCTATAAGGGCGTTTTTTACATGCTGTTTAAGGGTGTCAATCACTTTCATGAAGTCAATCTTTTCTCCTTCCTCTTGATTAAGGGGTTCTTGTCCTCCCATTGTGAGGTCGCTTGTTTCTGGTAGCTTCATGTTGCTTTTCAGCTTGTTGGGCGAATTCTTGCCTTGACGTCGGCCCATCTCTTCTTCCAAATGCTCCCTATGGATCTTCTTTTACCGGATTAGGTCTCCTTGCCTACCAAACGCTGTCTCTCCCCAATGTTGGCTCTCCCAATGCTGGGTCTCTTCTCCAGTGATGTTCCTGGGGGGACTCTGCGTTCGTGTTTCTCCACTTGGCGTTCCCCTTGCAGCTGTACCTTAAAGGAGCATATTTAAAGATGCAGATAATAACAAAACACCTAGCCATTATTTCCCCTTATTGATTATTTATATTCCATAGAATCTACTTTGTGGTGTATTTAAGTTATTTATAAGTGTTAAAGATATTTTTCTGAAGATAAATGACATTTATTTGTAAATGATATTTGTTATTTTCCTAAGAGCAATAGAATGAATATGATACTTCAAATTCGAAGATGTCAAAGATGTACTAGATTTATTTAAATGTCTAATTTATTCATAAGTGGAATTTGAAAAAGTACTTCTGTTCTCTTCACAAAAACAGAACTGGTTAAGAACACTTGAAGAAGTATTTGGAATTGCTTTGCACATATATTCTAGGACCATAGGAAAGGAATTGAGCTAAAATTCCTTTAGTTGGATTACATTATTTAGAATTAGATTCAAAAAAGATTTTTTATTAAATGCACAGTATCTAATTGTCACCATTAGTCCATACAAATAAATTATGTCAGGTACAGACATCTCCATTATTTGGGGGGGGGGTGGGTATAGAGTTTATTTAGTGGCTTATGGAGGGGGAAGGAAAGAAGACAAGGAAGGAAGGGGTGGAGGAGTGGGGGAGAAGGGAGAGAGAGGCAGAAGCTGCCTCTCCAGAGGAAGGGCAGACAGAGAGACTGCATCTCCATTCTTAAAGATACTTATTCTAATATATTTTGCCAATTCCTTTTACACTTTCTTCTTTATTCCCATTCATATTCATAAGTAATTCACCCTCATGAGTGAATTGGGATTTTTATTATTTACTTTATTGTATTGGAATGTTGGATTTAAAGAATTCTTATTCTATTTAATTCAGCCATCTTTCACTCAGATCCTACTCTTGAAGAGCTAGTCTTTAGTTAGAAGATGACTTGAATGGGAAAAATTATATTGAGAAGCAGCTACAAGACTAGGTAATGGATCCTTCTTTACAGGAATAGGGAAGGGACAATCTTCACTTGGCTGGTGATAGATTGCAATTGATAATTATACTGAATATTGCCTTGAGAATGAAAAAAATGCATGTCATGATGGGTTCACCAAGTCATACATGTCTATCTCTTCTAAAAATGTGCATCTATACTTTCTGTATGCAGGCAGTCTGGTAAATTCTCAGTAGACTAGCTAAGCTGAAAAAAGACATATTTACCATCTAGAAGCTTTTAGTATCTTGGATAATAAAAAAGCATCATCTAGAATCAAGTCAACCAGTTGTGCACAGTAACACAGAAGTTTGGAGTGGCTGGAATGCAGATATTCAGAAACTTGTAATTAGTGATCATTTAGAGAAGAATCAAGAAAGTACTGGGGAATAGATGTATAGACAGATGATAGATACATACATGCATACATAAATACATATATACATAGATGGTAGGTAAGTAGAGAGATAGGCATCACAGATATTTTATTTTAAAAATATGATTCATTGATAATTTGTGAGGTGGAATGTGCATGTTGGTAGGAATAGATATATATGTGATTCTATTATAAATCTAGGGTCTCTTCATTAAGAAAGCAAAGAATGCCTGAACAGCGAATATTGGAATATATGTAAGAATATTAAGGATTTGTTTTCTTCTTTCAGTAAACATTGAAATAAAACCCTTTCAGAATTAAGTGATGGGATAACATGATAACTTGAAAGAGGAGTTAGCATCTAAAAATCTTGTTTTCCTGGTAAACATTATTTTCATGGTGCCACAACCCTTGTCTGTCCTGTTGAGGCTGAAACAGACTCACATCAGAAATTTATCTGTCCAAAATGAAGTAAAATAAAAACATCAAATTTCTTAAAGTTCATTATTAATGTGGTGCACATAAATGTATAATAAATTAAAATGTACTAAAGGTGCTTTAGAGTATATGATTAATTCAATAATATTTATTGAATGAACCACTATCAGTGCTAGTACCTGATGTTAACAAAGGTAAATATTCAGTTACAAAGGTGGTTTGTAGGTTTGGAAGCTAAGAAAATAATAATTATTTGTTGGCAATAGGACGGAGACAGCAGGGTGCGAGGGTGCAGAAAACACAGTCAAACGGATAAGTGAAGATCATAAGCTACAATAAGGATCTGATAGTCCATATACAAATGCTTCTAATACTTACAGGACCAGAAACATCACTGTCCTCATGACTAATGTAAACCACTTCTACATGAATGCTTTTCTGATTATCCAGTATTTATCTGCTTATGAGAGATACAGAGAGAATAGATGTGAAGTATGCAAGAAGACAACGTGCTACACATGGTGAATATGACATGAAAGATTGACTCAGGCAATATTTATGTGCTTTTCCTTTTATTGAAAATATTTTTTCACATAATATGTCCAGATTACAATTTTCACTCTTAATTCTCCAAGTTTCTCCCCACCTCCCTTCCCATCTGTATCCACTCCTTTTCTGTCTCTAGTTAGAAAACAGATTTCTAAGGGATAAAAATAAAATAAGCTAAAACAAAAATGAAGACATAAGAATTGGAAAAAACAAAAAAAAAGGAAAATGCCCAAGACAAGGCATAAGAAACAGAGACCTGCTGGATCGCACATCCAGGACTAAACTGGAAGTCATAACATATATCGAAGGACCTGGTACAGACCTGTGCATGCTACTCAGTCTCTGTGAGATCATGTATGCTTAGATCATGCTCATTTAAAGGGCCTTGTTCTCTTGGTACCCTCCGTCCCATGTTTCTCTTCCACTCTTTCTGCCTCCTCTTCTGTAGAGTTCTCTGAACTTGAGGAGAGAGATTTGATGGAGCCATTAAGTTAATAGCTGTGTGTTTCAAGATCCCTCAATCTGTATAATATCTCACTGTGGGTCTCTATATTTTTTCCCATCTATGGAAGGAAAAGATTTCTCTCATGATGGAATAATAAGACATCGATCTATGAGTATAGCAGAATGTCATTAGAAGTCCTATTACTGTTTTTTTTTTTTTTAGAACAGTATCATTTGGTTTTACCATAGGTCCCTGGGCTATCTAGTCTCAGGTTTTTGATCACCCAAGCAGTGTCAAGACTGAAGTACATCTCATAGACCTTAAATCAAATCAGATATTAGTTGGTTACTCCCACTAGTGTTATGTACTAGCATATGTTGCAAGAATATCTACCATTGTAAATCAAAGGGATTGCATAGTTTGGTGTTTGCATTTCTCCTTCTGCAGAGTGCAGAGTTCATTTGTTCATTCCTGTACCTATGTTCTAAAACATAGGGTGAAGGCTCTCTACAGGCACCAACTCGACTTCTCATGTTCAATGCCTTGTATAGGTGTTGTCTTCAACAATGGGGTCTTCCTGTCAGTTTGTGGAGAACAACCCATAGTCTTTGAAACAGCCTGAGTTGTTTGTGGGTTTCCCAGGAACCAAATTAGCCAACAACTCAATTCGATGAAACCCAATTCTTGTGCTGAAAGCTTCATTTGGTGACAAGAGATAGCCAGTTGGTGGGCTCTTTCTCTTTCATTGTTTGGCAATTTCATTAGAGCACTCTCATATATGAATATATATTAGAAAGTTTCTACTCTCTTAAGTTTTCATACTATGTTTCAAACAGTTCTTAATTTTAGCTCTTTCCCTGTATTCCTTCCCTCACCTCACTCTTCCCTCCCACTCTCCATCTGATTCTCTCTTTCTAATTTCTTCTCTGAATCCATTGATAACTGCCTATTGTATTTCCCTTTCCTAGGAAAATCTAACTGACCTTCTCCATTCACTTTATCCCTGGGCTCTGCGGTTCTATAGACTGTTGGTTATCATTTACTCAACAGCTTTTATCTCCATGTAAGCAAATGAATATTGTATTTATCTTTCTGGATCTGAGTTACCTCATTCAGGTTTTTTTTTTCTAGTTCCATCCATTTACCTTGGAAATTCACTTTTTAAATATACCATATTTTATCTATTCATCTGTTTAGGGACATCTAGGTTGTTTCCAGTTTATGACTACAATGAATAGAACAACAATGAACCTGGTTGAACAAGTGTCTCTGTGGTTGGATGAAACATTGTTTGGGTAATGCTGAGTATACCTGAATCTTGAGAAAGATTCATGACAATCTTTCTGAGGAACTGCCAGACTGTTTTCCATAGTGACTGTGGAAGTTTTCACTCTCACCAGCAATGGATGAGAGTTCTCATTACTCCACATCTTAGCTAGCTTGGACTGTTATTTGATTGATCTTAGCCAGCCTGGTGAGTGTAAGATGAAATTTCAAAATACTTCTGACTTTCATTTCCCTAGTCACTAAAGATGTTAAACATTTCTTTAAGTACTATCTATTTGGGTTTTCTCTTTTGAGAATTCTCTGTTTAGATTTGTACCACATTTTAAATGGAGTGATTTGTTTTCATGATATCTAGTTTTTTGAGTTATTTATGTATTTTATATATTATCCTTATAGTGGATGTGGAGTTGATAGCAATTTCTCATTTTGTAGGCTGCCACTTTGTCTGAATTATGGCATCTTTATTCTATACTGAAGCTTTTGAGTTTCATGTGATCCCATTTATTAATTGTTGGTCTTAGTGGCTATGCTAATGGTGTTCTGTTTAGAAAGTCTTTTTATGTATCAGTGAGTTCAAGGCTATTTCCCCACTTTCTCTTCTGGCAGGTTTAGTGTATCTGGTTTTATGTTGAGGTCTTTGCAGCATTTGCAATTGAGTTTTGAGAAGGGCAGAAAGTATGAATCTATTTGGTTTCTTTTGCAAGTAGACATCCAGTTTGTCCAGCACCATTTGTTGAAAATGTTCTCTTTTCCAGTTTACTAGAATTTTTTTAAAGTAATGAATAGACAGATATCCCAAGCTTGTTTGGTTCTATAATAGTATGTTACTAATTTGTTAACTCAATAGTTTCTGATAGTAATCATACCTACACATTATAGCACTTGTGGGTTCTAATATTTTGTTGAAATTAAAAATTCATTTAATCAGTTTAATATTACACTATTACAAAACCTAACCTGACCAATATACCTATGTCCTATTATTCCAATAATTTATTCCTTGCTACTTATAGTGTATTGTTACTAAATGTGCTATAAAGTTTAAATGCCTAATTCAATCAAACCCAAATATATGCTAATCATGTCACATATTCATGATGTATTCTATTTAGCTGTATATAAGTAAAGTTAGCTTGTTTAACACCCAGTCAACTGAAGTACTATGAATTCACTCAGGAAAATACCATGTTTTGCTTTGGTCAAAAGTATTAAATTGCTGCTACTTCTGAGATTCTTGGTTGAAAATTAGGGTGAGGAATAAAACAAATGCCTTAAGAAATATTTAGAAGTCAGGACTGTTTATAGTAATAAAGTATGTTATTCCTTATTTATGGGGTCTCACAGATTATTTATTTATGCACCAGCATTTATAAAAACAGGTAGAAATCTTATATTTAATGTTTGAATTTGTGCATAAAACCATAATCATTGAAATATCTATGGGGTGCCATATGAGATTTGAATAATTGTGTATAATGTATGATTTGTAAATTAGGGAAATACATAGCCCTTTAAACATATATCATTTGTTTATGTTAAAAGTTTTCAAAACTATTTCTTCTAACTTTTTAGGGAAAGTAACTGGGGAATTTCTATGTCTAGTACTATAATGAATAAGAAGTACTATAACAATCTTGCGATATAAAATACAGTTCTGCTGAAAAACGTTTACATTTAAAATTTGTAGAGAAAACCTGAGTCTATTTAGACAAGAAACAGGCAAGATGACATTTAGATTTCGGGTCATCTCTGTGCTTCATAGATATCTTACTGTACTCAGGAAATATACAAATGACACTAACCAAGGTAAAACTATAGACAATTTCTATGGAGAATCAGATTTTAAAAGTATCGAGGAGAAAGTAGTATGGTTGTTAAGTAAACAGTTTTAAATGGATGGCGTGTCCCAATACAGGAATGGGATTGCAGAAACAGGAAGAAGAACTTAGTTGCCTTAGTAAAAGTCCTGAAGCATGCATGGGAAATATTGTAACATATGTGCATGTGTGTATGCATTCATGTGTGGGAGTGTGGGAAACATTGTAGTGTGTGTGTGTGTGTGTGTGTGTGTGTGTGTGTGTGCCTGTTTGTGTTTAGGGTCATCCAAAAGAAGTATAATACCCTTACGATTAGCAGTAAGAGGGACCTTATTTTCTAGGTTGCATTCTTTTGCGGTTCATCTGAAGAGGAGAATTCACATATTCTATAAAATTGATTTAAAAGGGGCAGTCCCAGGAATGGCAGATGAAGTACAACAGGAATGGAGAAGATATGTAAGAGGCAGTTGTAGGCACATTCCTAGTCTGAGACCAGTTCCACAGTAATAGCCTAAAACATACTTCAGAATTTGTAACAGCCTAAAGTAGAAGGGCTGGGCTATCCTCTTCCCTCACAGAGTAGTCAATCATTAGTTTAAGACTACTCTAAGATGACATAAACTGCAACACATTTTCAGATTGCTGCTTCTGGGACACAAGAGATTTAAAAGCCTGAACATAGGCATCCAAAATGGTGCAGGTGTAAACGATTAAAAGTACATCTCGCCAAAAGCTAGAAGGATGGGCAAACTGAATGACACTGGAATTTTAGGGGACTTACATGGAAGTCCTGTAGTTTTTTGTTGTTCTTTTTTCACTATAACCTCCAAATTACTATGCCACTAGTTACAAAATTATACTGACTCCAGGTTGAAGAGTTATCTGAAAAACCCACTATATTTTAAAGATTTATTTTTGCTTTGTGCATATGCATGTTTGCCATGTATATTCATGGGAGTGCATAGGCTAGAAGTGGGTGGTAGACACCCTGGAGCTGGAGGGAGAGTTACTGGTGGTTGTGAACCACCAGACATAGAGGCTGGGAACTGAACACGGGTACCCAGGAAGTACTGAACTCAGGTTCTCTGGAAGAGGAGTAAGTACATATTAAACATGGCATCATTTCTCTCTCCATGAAACAGCTAACTTTAAATTATCACTAAATATACTGTAACTAGAACTGTGGGAAAATAGTATAAATGCTACACATTCAAAAATACAGCTTTGTTAAAGATACTATTTGCTAATTTCTTAGTTTCCTTGTTTTTCCAAGTCTACATTTTTATGTGACCAAATACCTAACAACTAGTGGTTTTAACTACCTCTGGAGATGAGATTTAAATGGGAAGCACAGAGGTTTTAAATTTAGAATTTCTTCCAGTTTGAAATATTAATCCGTTTGACTTTTCACAACAAGAAATGTTTGAAATGCTTGCAGGGTGAGTTTTATAATGACATTTCTGTGCTTACATCTAGTTTTACCTCTTAATGCTGATTCTACAAGAACAATTGCTAGAGGGAAAAAGGAGGTTGTGTTTAGACAATATCATATCCGCTGGCCTCCCCTTGTATCTCTTAATTGTGGCTTTGTGACATTGTGCATATCTTATTATTTGGTTTGAATTGGCAATGCTATTGATTGTAGGTCATATTTCAGAAACTACCTTTTATCTTAAAGCTTAAATGTATGTAGAGATGCCTGTGTGCTCTGAAGGATTGCTCTTACAAGACATAGATATTGATTTCTATTTGAGTAATTTCATATGCTTTATGTTGATAGGATGTACATAGGTCGTTGGAATGTTCACAGTCTTTGGCAAATGTGTTTGTAGATATCTATAAGGAAGTCAATACATGTACTTGATGGTTGTGACAATGACAGGGTTTATAATAGAAAACACCAGGTGTTTTAAGGTCTTGACAGAAAGCAGCTGACCTCAGTTGCTCATACGAAGAGCTCTATTGAAGAAGGACACTTAAAAGAAATCCCACACTGGCTCAGAATTGAGTATAATAGAGGGTTATTTATTTAGGAGTAGACTCACAGATCACAATCCTCTGCTGGAACGGGGAACAGCAACCAAATCTCGCAGCCAGAAAAGAGGCCAGACATGTGCTTTACATTGGCATAAATAGTATAAAATGCCATGCCCAAGTGGGCAGGTAACTTAAAGGCTACTGGTGGTAGGAATTCCTACAGCACTTTATTAGGTAGGTTATGATATTATGGTATCACCAGTACAATGGGGTCCCAAATGGGGTAGAAAGAATAAGTATTTCCATCCAGAGAAACCAAGAAAATCCCTTGCTTTTGTAGGTGGTGGGTGATCTAAATGTAATGTGTGGCTTTTTTGTACACTTATATGTGGCTAGGTTACCATATATTAACATTCAGTAGGGTGTTGATAAGAAGTAGGACCTGGGTATCAGAGAGGGGAGTGCAGTGATATTTCATTTGTATTTTAATAAATAAAAATTGCCTGAAGAACAGAATGCAAAACAGTCACAATAGTCAGTCATACAGGCCAGGCAGTGGTGGCACACACATTTATTTAATCCCAGCAGCCACGCTAGTTAGTCATAGAAGCTGGACGGTGGTGGTGAATGCCTTTAATCCCAGCACTAGCGAGAAACATAAGGCAGGATGAGAGAGGAACTCGCTCTCTTTCAGTCTGAAAATTTCATAGAAGCAAGAGCTCTCTGATGACTTAGCTGCTTTGCTTTTCTGACCTCCAAGTTTAACCCAAAATATCTGTCTCTGGATTGCTATTATTCATGCTACAGGGGAGGTTGAGGTTACATTTCCTGCCCTACTGGAGGCCTGTGTCCTCTAACAGGCACAATTGCTAGTGCCCTCAGTCATAAGGGAAGGCCTGCAAAGTGGCATAGCCTGATTTGTGAGGAAGCAGCTGTGACATTTACAGGGTAACACAGAAATGATGCTGAAATCAAAGGCGATGATTTTGGACTATCAATGTGGAGGCTAAGCCAAAGAGGCAAATGAACTAGAAAATGTATATTAAACATAATTAAAAGGAAATAATTGTGCTGGCAGTGGTGACACATTCCTGTAATCTCAGCACTAGGCAGATGCAGAAAGGAGAAACACAAGTGAGGCCAGCCTGGCCTACAAACTCAGTTCTAGGACAGCCTGAGGGAGAAAGAGAGGCCATGCCTTACACAACAACAAGCACACAACCAAAAAGAGTCCCAAGTTCAAATACTTAGAATAGTTCAGATGAAATCTATTTATAGTGTGCCAGAAAGACGGATTAGTGGGTAAAGAAGTTTCCTGTCAAGCTTGACAACTGGAATTTGATACCTGTAACACACCTGGTAGAAGGAGAAAACATAGGCCTAAAAATTGTCCTGTAATTGGCAAAGGTGGTCTTTGGCATGTGAGCATACATCATGAAACATACACACACATACACACACACGCACACACATACATACATACACAGAGAGACAGAGAGAGAGAACGAATATACCAACAGACACAAAATGAATGAGTGTAATAAGAATACAATATTTTTGAAAGGCATGTGCAAAAAAAAGACATTTAAAAAGTATACAAGAAAGAACATTGATTTACAAAATATATGCATTTCCTAAAGTATCAAGAAACCAATACTTTTCTAGGTTTTACGACTATATTAACCAAAGAAAATTATTAATGGGCTTTTAATTAGGGTTTGAAAAAGACCCATTCATTTTTCAGATTGCTTTGATTAGTTTTTTATTTAATTAATTTATTTATTTTACACCCCAACAGCAGTTTCCTGGCCCTCTTCTCCTATCATTCTTTCCCCCACATCAGGCCCTTCCCCCCATCCACTCCTCCTTTCTTTCTGTTCACAAAGGGGTAGACCTCCCATGGCTGTCAGCAAAGGATGGTATATCAAGTTGCACACTGCTTTGATTAGTCTTAAAGGAATTGTAGGCCATAACCTATACATGCATTCACTTGTTCATGTGTTCATTTGCCAACTTTTCTATCCCTGAGTTAACTCTTCATGTTCTATGTTCTTCCCTTGGTCTAGCCCCCAATCCAAGTGGTACAAGTAGTAGAAAAACTGTGAGAAAGAAGCACAAACATATCCCCCAAGACCTGAAGGTAGTGAAAAACTACTATGCAAGAACTTTCGTGGCAGCTTATTAAATTACAAACAGGACTATTTTTAAAAAATAATCAAGCCGGGCGATGGTGGCACACGCCTTTAATCCCAGCACTCGGGAGGCAGAGGCAGGCAGATCTCTGTGAGTTCGAGACCAGCCTAGTCTACAGAGCTAGTTCCAGGACAGGCTCCAAAACCACAGAGAAACGCTGTATCAAAAAAAAAATAAATAAAAACCATAAATAAATATATAAATAAAATAAAATAAATTATCAAATAGTCTAGATTGGTAACAGTATGTGACATAAAATTAGGATGTTCTAGTATATAATTCATAGTATCAATTATATTCATGAAAATTGCTAAAACACTCCCGTATTATTCCATTGTTTATCAAGTAAATGATAAACATTTTAGTAAAGGTTTCCTTTGTTTGTGTTCTTCTAATACTGCCAGTATTTTATATTTCATTTTGATTACTTTTGTTAAGACAGGCTCTAGTGGAGCCCAAACAGGCCTTGAATGTCTCATCTTTCTGTTTTTGTCTTCCATGGTCTGGGGTTACAAGTTTATGGCACAGACACCCGACTTTTCAAAATTTCTGAAATGGTTTTTCTACAATAGAAATAGAAATTTTGGTGTCTATCAAGAAGTAACCAACTATTAAGATAAATACTGATCATACTGCATATGAAAACTTTATCTTTCCAATTGAATATAAAAATTATTTTGAAATTTTTAATTTTATTTTGCATAATGTATTTAAGAAAACATTTTCTATAATTTCGTAAAAAATACTATATTTACATCATTTCTACCCTACCCACTCTGCACTGCAACTCCTACCATGTCACCCTAATTCCTCTCAAATTCATGAAGAGAGTTCATGTGTGTATGTGTGTATGAAAGATTTTTTAAACACATATATGAGAGTTGCAATCCAAGGTGGTCATCTATAAGTCTATAGGTTTATTTTAGCATATACTTAGAAAAGAAAGCAGAAACAAAGAGCCCAATAGGGCTACAGGAATTTCAAATGTTACTAAGTAGAGACTGAGTTCCTAAAGTAAGGGTAGTTTGTAAAATAGAAACATACATGGACCACAATAAGACAGGGAACCAGAAATAAGAAAGAAAAAAAAATATCAAGGTCTTAGTCAAGACAAATAGGATTTAGGCTGCATCTCTCTCTTTTAGAAAGATAAATGTGTACTTTTTTATATTTTTGAGATTTATTTATTTATTGTGTGCATTGATATTTTATTAGAATAGATGTATGAGCATCACATCTGTATCCACTGTTCTGGAGGAACTGGCCAGAACTGGGCATTGGATCCTCTGGTACTGAAGTTACAGAAAGCTGTAAGCCACATTGTGAATGCTGGGAATCAAATTTGCATCCTCTGGAAGATCAGCCTATAATTTTAATCACTGAACTATCTCTCCTGCCTATATAATTGTAAGTTTTGTGTTGTTACATGAAGAAAATGATGCTATGTTAAGTGGCTTAAGACAGCACTTTGTTTTAGGGTTCCCAAGATGCGTACTCGGAGAATCACACAGAGAAGGCACAGGCTATTCCTAGTGATCTAACCTTTGCTTACATCTACTTTCAAATGTTTTGATTTCTGCTAGTGCTGAGGACAGTCATCCAAATTATGCATTGCTCTTTTTGTTCCTTTTTTTTTTTTAACATAGAATCTTACTATGTAGCTCAGGCTGTCCTCAAACTCACCATCCTCATGCTCACAGCCTCTGGAGTGCAAGAATTATAGGTGTGTAGCACCATGCGTCTATAGGTTTGACCTCTTGATGGAGGTGTTGTTAGTGCATTCTGTGGGTAACTCTTGCCCATGGTAGTTATTGCAAGTAATTTTCTCCTACTATCATTTTCTCCATGGGTATTAAACAATCCACATCTTTAAGGAAGGAAAAATGCCAGTGAGTTTAACTGTTAGGGCAGAATAAGGAAGGCCTTGGCTTAGGTAAGCTGAGAAGAGGAGCTTACAGTGTCAGAAAGGAAGACAGATATATATTGGAAGAATACAGCTGATGGGAGACAGAAATGAAAGCCCAGACTAATCATTTCTTTATATGCCTTTTGTAAGTATAAACTCCATATCAAGTAGGAATTCCAGAAAACAACTAAATAGAGCATCTTAAATTTGTTTCCTGTAAAAATTATCCCTATTATAATTGTGTACTCTCAACAATGACTAAACAATGTTTTAAGAAAAAGACATAATGATTTTTTTAAATGTGTTTTTAAAAGATTTTTTTTGTGTGAAAATTAACTATGACTGCCCTTAGAAATGATGAGAGGACTAAGAGAGTTCAGCTTAACTTGTGGTGGTCTGTTGTTCAGCAAGGGCAGCAGCAACTGAAATTTTGTGATTAACAAAATTATCAAATTCCACTGCAGTTCCAACATTGATCAAAGTCTACAATTTAGCTACATTCTCAAATACATCCTGTGCAAATGAAGTGGAAGAAATTCTGACTGAAGAAATGTTTTTGCATTCATTATAAAACTATCACGGGTCATATAATGTTCTTGTTACTTAATTTTACGTTGGAAAAAAATCTCCATGATACATTGATTTCATATGTAAGAATAAGTAAAGTATTTGATATTTTGTCTTGCTGATAGACAATTTTGCTTTCTTTTAATATGTACTGTTCAAAAGAATAGATATCTGGGGTATTGATAGGTATTATCTCAAAGTTAGATGGTCACATATTTTCCCTTTTTATATTCTCATTTTTCCAGTCAAAAATTTCCACTTTCTCCCATTCTTCCATTCCCCTACTGCTCCTCCCCTCAACCTCCTCCCTCCCCATCCAGTCTTAAGAGAGGGCAGGGTACCCTGCCCTATGGGAAGTCCAAGGCCCTTCCCCCTCCATCAAGGCTTAGGGAGGTGTGCATCCAAAGAGAATAGGGTCCCAAAAAGCTAGTACCTGCAGTAGAAATATGTCCCAGTGCCATTATTAATGCTTCTCTGTCAGCCCCCATTGTCAGCCACATTCAGAGAGTTCGATTTGATCATATGCTTGTTTATTCCCAGTCCAGCTGGATTTGGTGAACTCCCATTAGTTCAGGCACACCATCTCAGTGGGTGGACCAACCCCTCGCTGTCCTGACTTCCTTGCTCATCTTCTCCCTCCTTCTGTTCTTTAACTGGACCTTGGGAGCTCAGTCCGTTGCTCTGATGTGAGTCTCTATCTCTGTCTCCATCCATTGCCGGACAAAGGTTCTATGGTGATATTCGAAATATTCATCAGTGTGACTGGGAGACAAGGCCAGTTCAGGCACCCTCTCCTCTGCTGTCCAACGACCTAGCAGGGGACATCCCCATGGACACCTGGTATCCCCTCTAGAGTCAAGTCTCTTGCCAACCCTAAAATGGTTTCCTTAATGAAGATATCTTTTTCCCTGCTCCCATATCTGCCCTTCCTCCATCTCAACCCTCCCATTCCTCCAAGCTCTCCCCAATCCTTCCCTTCTCCCCTCTCTCCCCCATTTTCCCCTTTCCCCACCCCATCCCAACCCCTATGCTCCCAACTATTACCCAGCGATCTTGTACTGAACTGAACAGAGAATTCTCAACAGAAGAAGTTCAAATGGCCAAAAGATACTTAAGGTCATGCTCAACCTCCTTAGCAATCAGGGAAATGCAAATCAAGACAACTTTGAGATACCATCTTATACCTGTTAGAATGGCTAAAAGCAAAAACACCAATGATCACCTATGCTGGAGAGGATGTGGAGTAAGGGGGACACTCATCCATTGCTGGTGGGAATGCAAACTTGTGCAAACACTTTGGAAATCAGTGTGGCTGTCTCTTTGAAAATTGAGAGTAAACCTACCTCAGGATCCAGCAATGCCACTCTTGGGAATATACCCAAAAGATGCCCAATCATACTACAAAAGCATTTGTTCAACTATGTTCATAGCAGCATTATTTGAAATAGCCAGAACCTTGGAAACAACCTAGATGCCCCTCAATGGAAGAATGGATAAAGTTTGGAACATATACACATTAGAGTACTACTCAGCAGTAAAAAAGAATGATGTCTTAAATTTTGCATGCAAATGGATGGAAATAGAAAACGCTATCCTGAGTGAGATAACCCAGACCCAAAAAGATGAATATCATATGTACTCACTCATTAGTGGACTCTAGCCATAAACAAAGGACATTGAGCCTATAGTTCACAAGCCAAGAGAAACCAAATAATAAGGTGAACCCAAAGAAAAACATATATAGATTTTCCTGGAAATTGGAAGCAGACATGGTCACACCTTTTCAAAAGAGTGGTTACTGTTTTTCTCTATTAGTAAAATGATAGACTTTACTAAATTTTATCAAAAAATCCTTAAATAGTAGAATATTTAGTATTTTTCTGTGAATATTGAAAATGCTTATAAGCAAAAATTTATATTTTTATATAATATTTTCCTTTTGTAATACATACTTGGGACCTTAAAAGCAATGATAGTTGCTGAGGGAAAGGCATCCCCAGTCCTTCATACTCCCTGAGGGTTGCTAGGCAATTAGAAGCTACCGAGGTTGGGGAGACATTTTCTTCTTTTGTGTAGCCACTGGTTAGTTGCTGATGCTCTCTAAAGAATCATTCTCTCATGCTCATATAAGAAATCCTACTTAAACTCTTTAGGTGACCTAAAACAAAACAGATATGAATATAGAAGGGAAGCTATTTGAGAAGAGGAAGGGGGTAATTAGGAGTGAGGGTGACAAAGAAGGTTAAAAAGAAGGTGAATCTGATGAAATATGTGTGTAAAGATATCAAAATGAAGACCATTAAGTAAAATTAGCATATGTTAATAGAAATCTAGGAAAAGAAAAGAATGATGTTTCCCTAGCCCATGAAAATGGTGCAAGTCATCGTATCTTAGGGAAGGCAGATCTGTATCCAGAGGTTTTTTCAGTTGGCAATTTGCCTTATCCTCATATTTCTTGTTTCTGTTGTGGCATGGTGTGATGTGGATGTGAATGTGGTGTGTGTGTGTGTGTGTGTGTGTGTGTGTGTGTGTGTGTGCGTGTGTGCGCGTGTGCATACAGCTACATGGGTCCATGCATACAGAGGTCAACGTTGAGATTTTCTTCCTCTATTACTTTCCATCTTGAGTTTTGAGACAGGGTCTCTTGCTGAACAAAGAGCTCTAGTTTTAGCTAGGTTTAATGGTCAATTAGCCCGAGGGGTCATCCTGTATGTAGTACCTCATCCCAGTAACTCACACACCACACACCCTGTTGACATACTTGAACAACTTCCAGCTTTTTATGTGGCTGCCTGGACCTCAAATCTTCCTCCTTGTCATCATGTGTTACCTTAAACATTTGTGTACTTATTTTTCAATTTTAGGTTTCAAATCTGTTGTGGAGTTTGAGAATTAAGATTATAACTGCATCAAGCACCACAATAATATTAACTTTCTCTGTATCTGCACTTTATGTAGGGTACTTAAATTCCACAAATTTGTGAAATTATATATGTGATCCAATTATTAGGATGCTAAAATGAGAGTTTGTTAAGTTATAAGACTTTTCCAAGATAAGGGAAGACTCAAACATCAAACTTACAGAATGGCTTCATTCCATAAATTTAAAATATGATTGGGATGCAAATCAGCAGGATTATTCTTGCATCTTACACCCTACAGAGGCTCAGCTAAAAGTCAGGGCTCCCACAGCTGATATATTACCTCACTAAAGCTCTTCTTGCATTTTCAAGTTTGCATTACAACTCTTTTCCAACCTACATACCTAAAAATTTTTAAAGCAATCACTTTTAAAAGTGTAGAATCAAACTTGTTTTCCACTTATAAACTACCATATATCTAACTCTAAGTATTTCACATAGCATCCATAAATTCAATAAATGACTCTATTATTTTGAAGTACTAAATTTCAATTGTCTGTCAAAATCTCTAAAGCAATACCAAGAAAAATCACATGAAATGCTGTTATTTTATAAAATATATATAAGTATCATTAATACAAAAGTCCATTAGTTTTCTATAACTGAAAACTGGAAAATCCACAAAGACAAAATCAACTAAGGCAATTTCTAAACCATTGTTTGTGCGGAGTATCACAGAATCAGTCTGGAGTTCCCTGTGGACTGCTTTGTATAATATTGTTTTAAACACAGAATATATAATACACATGGTTAGCAAAAAAAAACAACCAGAAAAAATACAATCACTAAAACACATGATAATTTTCAATATGCTATGTGACTTTTGATATATTAATAAACAATACACAGAAGACAACCTAATGACCATAGTTACTTCCAAAAGATGAGTGTAATGAGTACATTGAGACATTTGAAAATGTCATGTGATATATAATATCCATGGGTATTCTTTGTGTGAAGATTTCAGATTTTACGAATAATTTCTAAATGCAAAGTGTAATTAAAAAAGAAGGGGGGAATTTGTCAGTGATTAAAAAGTATACAGATGTGCTTCGTTTCTTATCTGAGTTCAGGAGTTCTCTACTTTCAGTTCTTCATTCCTTGACCACCAGAACTCTTAGACTGACAATCTTCTTACAAACCTTTAGATTAAATTCCTTCTTTTAATTTGATAACAGCTGAAGAACCTACCATAATTTCTTTTCTATCTCTGCCTCAGGAAAGTGTAAGGTAAATGTTCGCTAATTTTTTGGTAGTGTTTTCTTAAGTTCTCCAGTTTTATTATTGTTGCATTTTTCATAGTTATATGTATATCCTAGATGAAGAGTTTGAGAGGATGAGTGTAGACAGTACCTTTAGGAATAGACTAGTATTATTAACTTTATTTTATATGAAGAATTAATACTTATGCATATTTCTTTATCTACTAGTATATGCCATACAGTCAGTGACAGACCTGAGCCTAGAATTGAGTTTCTCAAAACAAAGTTCATTGTATACCAGTATAATCATATAGAGAAACTATCAATTTGTTTTAATAGATTCATGCATGTTACTCTAATATACACTAAAATCTGAGGAGAGGAAGAACTGCATTGAGAATGCCTAGTTTTCAGGTTGATACTTCAACATGATGTGTTGCCTACCACTCATGTGCATGCATATACACATGAAGAAATTCATATCTGTCTATCTATCTCCATCTATCTATCTGTGTATCTATCTATCCGAATCTGTAAATGATCATTTATCTAGCAGATACATATCAATTAGGAGGAACAGGCTTGACAAAAAATCCCAATAATATTTTATATCAAGAAATGCATGCACGTGCACATGCACATATACACACAAAATCAACACACATGTAGAGGTCAGACTTTATAGAATGCAGGATAGTGAATAGAATAGAATAGAATACATGTCATGGGTCTTCTGGATCTAGATAAGTAGCTTCTACCTGCAACAATTATGCAGGACATACAAAACAACATAATGAACAGTTGGAAACCTCTGCGGTGAGAATGGACATTTAATGAACAATTGAGTGAAGGGGGAGAATATTCCTTAAGAAACATTATAATATATATTTTTACAGTTTCATACATGTGTGTAGTGTATTTTGACCATTTATCTCCCCATTCCTCTGTTTTATCCCCTTCTCACTACTTCAGAAATCCCTTTACTTCCCAACAAGTTGTCCCGCTACTCATGGCTCTTCTGTATTATTTCGAAATAACTCAGTTTTATTTGGGTTGCTTGTAAAACATAGATTTGGGATCATTACCGGAATATGTACAACTTATCAGTGGCTACTGCGCTAAAGAAAGTATCTACCCTTTCCTGTGTAGTCACTAGTTGCCAATAGCTTTTCAGCTATGCATGGTACCTCATGAACTGTTCTTCTGTCCAGACTGGAATGTAGGTAGGGTTAACCCTGGTCCTCCACAGGTAACCATGACTGCTATGATATTGTGAGTTCAACAGTTAAAGCAAGTTCATAAGAAAGCTCTCCAAAAATCTCTCCAGATCCTCTGGCTCTTGCATTCTTTTGCCTCCTCTTTCATGATAATCCTTTAACCTTAGAGCCAGAGAAGGATATAAATGTCCCATTTAGGAATAACCACTCAACAGAAACATTTTCTGAGCATCTTGATGAGTTGTGATTTTCTGCACTAACTGAAGCACACTACAAACCAAAGCTTCTTTAACCAATGTTAGAAGTCACACTAATCTATTGGTCTAAATGCACGTAGTAGGGAATTGGACAAGAGAACCACTTTACAAAATAGTAAGAGTAGCCACCTGGCTCACCAGTCAGAGCCTATGGCATCTTCAGTCATGAGTTTTTGACCAGGTTTACAATACCAGGCATCAATTTCCTCCTGTTGAGCTTGCAGTCTAAGAAAAAAGTGGTTGATTGCCCCCTCCCTCCTAATAATCATGCTGCTATTTCCCCAATAGGCACACCTTGCCTTAGAGAGTTGGTGTTGTAGCATAAAATTCTAGCACTGGGTTAGTGCACTGATGACTTTTCAACACCAGCATTCTGCATTACACTTTTCAATGATATTAAAGCTACCTAGCAGGAAGAAAGGTTCTAGTACAGTGTCCACTTGATTTCTCTATGTTCTACAATCAAAATGTCTTCAGCAACAGCGGCTCACTAAGTTGTGTTAGGCAACTGAGAGATATTCTGTGCATGAAACTGACTACAGCTTCTGTGAGCAGCATAATTCCCCAATACAGGGTAGAGAGAGCCAAATGAAACTGACTGTGAAATCATAGCTACAGTTAAAGTATGTTAAAGCTTAAGATTAATGAAAAACATCACTCCATTGGAATCCTCAGTTACTTCTTTCACCCTACCTCCTTTCTTGAGGCAATGACAAGAGCTCTATATGAATTCTAAGTCTGATCCTATTCCTCTTCTACTGAATATTCACCAAAGTCACTTATTGCTTTCATCACAGCATCTCTCGCGGTTTCTTCTTGTTTCTTTTTGCTTAATAACTTCATTAGCAATACTGTCCTTAATCTCCTTCAGAATGAAACAAACTAGTAAAATTGAGTAGACACAATGTCATGCCCTTAACCAAGAAATTATTTGCATTTGATACCTGCTGGGAAAGGTAAACCAATTTATTTCAGTGTGTCATTGGGTATATTAACCATACTGCAGGGCAGGCCTCATGCCTAGGAGTAGTTGGTAAACGTAAAACATATTTTTTGTGTATGCTTTTTGTTTTGTTTGGGTATTGCTTGTCACGTTGATTTTCTTTCATCTTTTGGTTTGTCTGTTTTGATTTTTTTTGTTGTTTTTATTGTTTTGGGAAAGGCAGAGAGAAAAAAAAAAACATGACGCTATGTGGGTAGGGAGATCTAGAACTCCTGGAAAGTGTTGGGGTAAGAGAAAGAACAGGATAAAAATATATTCTATGAAAAAAATAATACAACATAATAAAGAATTAGTCATACTATGACTGTATCATTTGTGGTCTTTTCAACTCTTCAAATTATGAGATAGTTAATATGTTATTATACTCAATATACTATTGATCCAGTAATATAGAGCTCTGATATTTCATGTAGATTCCAAATTCTTAGAAACATGATACATGAGTCTTTTTTCTTTCTATTTTTATGGAAAAAACCTTGGCAGGCAGGGGTGCTGCATGCCTTTAATCCCAGCACTTTGGAGGCAGAGGCAGGTGGATCTCTCTGAGTTTGAGACCAGCGTGGTCTACAAGAGCTAGTTCCAGGATAGCCTCCAAAGCTACAGAGAAATCCTGTCTTGAAAAACCAAAAAAAAAAAAAACTTATATTTGAATAATAAGTACATGTACAGCTTTCAAGAATGGGGAGAAAGTATTAATTAGCACATCAAAATCATAATCAAGTTCACAATTGTGTAAGAGAGCTCCATGAAACCACTGAACTTGACCACTCTATGGGTATAAAAAGTTTTTTCGAGGTTGTTGAAACAAATTGCCAGGAAGTCTGACAAGAGTGGGTAGCAATAGGCCAATTAGAAGAGGAAATAGGCTTTATGGGGTTTTTGAAGGCTTTAGGAAAGATTCTTTCCTCTTGGAAGGTTTTTCTATATCTTGGGTAAAACAGGGTCATTGGGCTTTGCCCTCTGGAAAGGAGTCTGTACTTGTTATGGTCAGGCACCTGTGGCAGATGGCCATTTAGGGAGAAAAACGAAACTAAAATTATCTGATAAGAAGGTTTATGCGGACTGCTCCGGGTTAATTTTTTGTTTCCTCATCTCAGGCTAACCATTGTCATCTGCACAGCATTCTAGAGGCCTGCTTGTGACCTCAAATTCCAGCCTATTGTTGACAAAAGGGCCAAGAACTATCTTCCCATCACTACCTCTGGCTGAGCAGGATTGGTGTCGGAGGGGTAGTGGGAAATATAGGAAATGAGTCAAAGGTGGGGAGTCAGGCAGTGAGTAGACAGTAGGAAGCCTGAAGAAACTCTTTAAGAATCACCGATCCTTGGGTCATTTCAGTAATTGTTCCCTGAAACAAATTCTAAAGGGTCAGGAAACAGTTATTGTTATGACACAGGGTTAGGGTTAAGGTGGGCCTAGGTGGGGTAAGAGTCATCAGTGCCCAAAAGAGGATCATAGCAAGAATCTTACATTGGAGTCAGCCTTTGAAGACGATAGTTTACAAGCCAATTCATGTAAGATGTTTTAATCTTCTTTTCCATTTGACCAACTAACAATGTAATACCAATTCTGTTCACTGAGGGCAAGACAGGAGCCTTCCTTTTCAGTGATCAGAAAGTTGAGAGTTTTATAAGGCCACTGAGGCTAGGAAGGTGAACTGACTTTGTAGGTCTGAGGTTGGCTTCTAGATGGAGTGGATTATCTGTTAGGATAGATGGAGACTATAGCCCAGGATCCTGGACACAGGACTCTAGTCAATACTGAAGCTTTTGAACTTATTCCAGTTGTGACTGGGAGGGTAATGGCTCATTTCTCTTTCAATGTTGAGGATGAGTTGAACACGTAATGAAGTGGGGATGCATGAGTCATAGATTAAGGTGTCTGCATATTGAGACTAGACCAATACCAGAAGAAGATTCCTTATGGAGCTAGTTAGGATTTGGAGATTAAGGTGTTAACATACTGCCAAGACTAGAAGGAGAGTGGGGTGGATGATGGTTATTGAAAAGGCAATCAGCTGGTGTTTCTGGAGGATAGGAAGGTACCAGCAGAGAGGAGAGGAGGAAATGGTCTCAGGGCTATGGAATGTGAAGTTTAGAGTTACTTTTGTGAAAGGGATGGCCACCAGGAGATGCATGGGGTTGCATTGAGGGACTCATCAGTATCTCTGTAAGCACAGTACATTCTCAGGAAGTCATTTCGAATGGCCATCCATGAGGTGGCAGCAGAAGATAGGTCCTGATGTTGGAGATTTCAAAGCTTCAGCTGGATGATGGTTGTTGTATGGTCTCTGCTATGGCATCAGCAGGAGTGGGCAGATCCCCTTTGAGAGATTTAAAATTTTTAACTTTTTGTCTGGTGAAAGGCCCAAATCTTTCTAAATCAATATAGGTAAACCCTTCAACCCCTAGGCCTATTTGTCATCCTAGGGTTCTTGGATAGTGAAGATCACTGTGCCCCTTTCAGGGTCAAGTTTGAGTGAGAGTTATTGGGGTTTCTAACCCACAGCTTGAAGAGAAAAAAACCATATCTACAGCCCCAGAATGAGTAATTTTCCCATGAGGTCTCAGCCTTATGGTTTGGTTGTTTGGTTCCGAGGAAATCAAATACATTTAGAGCCAGCAAGGAGGGAAGAGGACAGAGTGAAACCACTATTGACTGAACAAGCTGCATAGAGGTCAAAAGAAATGTGAATGTCTGAAGCATATCCTGCTTCAGGACAGAAGGTAAACTAAAGGAGCTTTGGGAGGGGAGGGCTATGCAGCAAACATTTGAAAATTCCAAGCATGTTGTGCAGTCCTCTTGGTTGGGAGTGTGGAAAGAAGACTAAGCCCCTTAGAAGGAAAGATTCCAAATGCTGAGATGGGTGTTATATGGGAGACCCTAGGCTTCAGCTTTCCTGTCAAGTGGCAAAGAGTACTTATGAGGTCATGTGTTCAGACACCACTTAAGCTACAGAAGATGCATCCTGGCCATCAATCCCTGAAATCCGGCTACAGCAGGTATGGTGAGGAGGACCATATCCAAGTACGGGCCGACAGCCAGCAGGTGAGAAGCCTTCAGAAAAACTCAGGCACTGGGTAAAATGATTTTCTTGCTAGGATCAGTGGAGGATTGAGGCAGGGCATGTTCAGTATGGTCCTGGAGAAGTTTTCTGTGCTTTGTGGGAGCCTAGCCTGTTTGGATGCTCACCTTCCTGGACCTGGATGGAGTGGGGGAGGACCTGGACTTCCCACAGGGCAGGGAATTTGGACTGCTCTGGACTGCTCTTCAGACTCCAGAGGGAGGGGGAGGGGCAGAGGAGTGGGAGAGGAGTGAGGGGACAAGGGAGGAGTGAGGAGTGGGGGGAGGGGGGAGGAGTGGGGGAGGGGGAGAGGAGTGAGGGGGGAAATGGGAGGCGGGGAGGAGGCAGGAATTTTTTCAATAAAAAAATAAATTAAAAAAAAGAGTGAAAGAAGGTAATTAGTTACGAAGTGGAGCTCAATGCAGAGGTAAATTTTTCAAGAGCAAAATGACAGTTTTATATTAGCTCAAATGGGTCGAGGAAGGGAGGAACTCAGAGCATGCCTCAAATATGAGTTGGGGCTAGAGTTAGGAGTTGAGTTCAAGAAAGGTGAAGTTGAGAAGGTCACTTTGAAAAGTGAGTCTTAATGAGTCTATTAGCCATTTATACATTTCCTGAGAACTGGGGTAGGTGGGAATGTAGAAAGGCCACTGTAATGCTAAGGCCCTTTGAACAAACTGGGTGATTTTAGCGATTAATACCAGGCTAGTTTCTGGTTGTATGGATCTAGAAAGTTCAATTCTGAGCAAAGCATTATTCATGAGGTGGGAACAGACCATTTCTGCTGTTTCCGCCATAGCAGGGAAATTTTCTCCATATCCTGAGAAGGTGTCTGTTATAGTAAGAAGAGATTTATGTGTTTTGTTAAGTGGCATATGTGTGAAATCTATCTGCCAGTCCTGTGCTGGAAGATTACCCTGAAATTAGTGTGGGGTAAAGAAAGAAGGGTTGGGGCAGTCGTTGCAGATAGTCTAAAGAAGGGGGAAAAGGCTGGGTTAGAGGAAAAGAGACTGTAGAAACCAGTAGAAAAGTGGAGACCCACATGAAAGGCCTGGTGAAAAGCCACTAGGAAGGGGTTTCCCTTAAGCATCAGAGAGACAATAACTGTCCTGTAGAATTTTGAACCATTTGCTCATACGGTGGAAAAATTTGTCAAGATCAATGAGAGTTTGGAAGTCCAGTGTGCCATTTTCAGGCAATCAAGACTGATTGCCAAGTTTGTATTGATGTCAAGTTGTATTATTAGCAAAGAATATGACAGCAAAGTATAAATGGTATCTCTGGGCCTGAGAGAGGAAAAAGACAAACTTAACCTAGTAGACTGAGAGGAGTGAGTGAAGCAAGTGGGGACTTGATCGGGGGAGGGGGAGGGAAATGGGAAGCGGTTGTGGGGACGAGGCAGAAATCCTTAATAAATAAATAAATTAAAAAAAAAAAGAAAGTGGCTGAAGGTATAGACTCAAAATCTGAACTCAAATATGGTGGATTCCAGAAGCCTGAAGACACAAATAATCCAATCCTAGGAGGGCCAAGTAAGCAACTTGGTTCTGTTAGGAGAAATTATAACTGTAATATGAGTAGGGAGACCATCCTTTACCTTTTATGATTGCAGATAAATTTAATGAAGCTTAGTTTTTAAGGAAAGAAAGCTCGAAATAGCACAGCTAAGATAGGGAACATCAAGATTTATTTTCAATACTTAAGAGTTTCAAAACATAATGAAAAAAGAGTGTCGAAGTATTTGTAAAGCAGAAGAAAAATTAGAACAATATACTAAGAGTAAAATTATGAGAAAATATGAGAGAATTGAGGATGGTTATTCAATCTAGGAATGGAATCCCCACTTGTAAGGGATCAAGGGTGTTGAAAGCCTATAAAACTGTATACTAAGAACACAAACATAGTCAGCGACAGTTGAAATTCACTACTGGTTAGGCCCAACTACATTTTTCCTTTTGTATTCCTTCATGTTTACTTGCTTCTTGTTCAACACTTTCATGCTAAAGATGAATCTCAGGATACCATGAATGCCCTGTGTTATATCACAGTGTCCCAACAGACAGTGTTTTACATGTGGTTTTGTATATGATCATGAAAATCTTATTTCAGAGATTCCTGGTGACATTGACAAACTTTGATTATTATTGCAATTCATGCTTGTAAAATTATAATTATGTTTTTACATCACATTGTGGTGGTTTTCGTTTTGATTATTTTTGTTATGTGCTACCTATTATATGTCAATTGAATAATAGCCATTTTCAACTTTTGAACTATTATAGATATTCAATCAATCAGCACCTGATAGTGGATAAACATGCAAGAGGGTTGCAATATTATTGCATTATGTCCTTTTCTCACTTACTATGCCCAGGTGGTTTAATTAAAAAAAAAATAAGATCAATGTTTGTTCAAATTGTTTTTACTCACTAAAGAACACATTAAGAAAGACAAAGAGCTTTTTAATGATCATTTCTAAGTGCCTCTAAAGAGCTGTTAAATTGGATTATGAGGAGTGTTTTGGTAGTGACTGAAGTGTTATAAGAAGACAATACCTGCTTTGTGAAGTAAGGTAGATAAAAAATATTCAATGTTCCATGTTACTTTTCCTACACATGCTTTAATGAACCAGTGTGTATTTCTCTATTTCTTCATGAGATTGCCCACATAGTGGGCTCTTTGTCTTTCTTAAGGTGAATAATCTTGGCTTGTCTTCAGTTTGTGGAATGTGTTCACCTTGGCAAAACTGATTTGAGAAGAAAGACAATTCATAAAAAGCTTTTCATACTAAGGTTTAAAAACATTGATATTTATAACTTTTCTCGTTTCATATTAAGTCATAAATACCAAGATTATTCACTGTTTCACTGTTGTGAAACTTGAAGCTTTCCATAGAATTGTGCTCTCTCTCTCTCTCTCCCCTCTCTCTCCCCCCCCTTCTCTCTGCAGTTTCAAAGGGTTTCTTTTTTTCTATTAGTTACCTGATGCTGGTTTTGACAGAAGTGATGAGCAAGGGATTGCTATTCATGAAGCTACAGCCAGTATAGATTAGTAGTTGACTGTATGCTTTGAAGGTAAAAAGCCCTGAGTTCAATTTTCAGCACCCTAATTCCACCAAAGGCACTGCCATAAAGTAAAATAATGGGAATTAAAGATAAATATAAGTAAAACTAGAGAAGAGAAGCAAAGAAAGAACAAATACACAGGGATTTCAATTTGATGATTATGAAGCTAGAGATGTGGCTCTGTAAATATACTAGCTGCTTTTTCCTAGAATCCAGGTTTGGTTCACAGCATCCACATGGTGTCTCACAGCCATCTACAGCTCTAGTTTTAGGGGAGCTAACACCTTCTGGTCTCCACAGGTATCAGGCAGAAATGTGGCATACAAACATACATGCAGGTAAAACAGTCACACACATAAATGCTAAAATAATACAATTTAAAAGGAATATAGGTATCTTCAATTAAAACTTATGCTTATGTACAAGTAGAGAATTCATTCAAATATATTTCCTGTATTGACACTAGTTCAACAGAGAGATTAAGTTGCTTATTTTCATATAATTTTTCATTTACATTATTAGTTATAAAATCAGAATAAATCAATTATAAAATGAAGCAAAATTAATGGTTTTCATTTTTGTTTTTAAATCTCCATCTCTAATTCACAAACTCTAATAAAAGATTGCTAATATAGTTCAAGAAACATTGAATATAAGGGTAGAATTGAACATCATTTAGCAAGAAGAATGAGCAGCAACTTTAAAAATATTGCTATTTAATAGAATCTCTACCTTTCAACCAAGTTATCATTCATTCATTATTATAAGTGATCTACCATTGAACTATCTAACCAGACATTTTCCTTTTTAATTACTTTTGTTCATACAATACTTTGATCGTATTCTTTCTCCTGTCCCACTCCAATATTCTTCCCACTAACTTTAAGCTCTCCCTGTCTCTCCCTCTTCCGCCCCCCCTGGAAGAAACACCAATCCAAAGGAGGGGTGGGTAAACCCAAATAAAAACAAACAGGCAGACACAAACAAAAGAAGGAAGGAAACTAATAAGAGAAAAAGTCTTACCAAAACAGAACAAAACAAAACAAAGGTGCTTACAAAAAAACACCAACAACAAAAACACGGAACATTTTGTGTTGGTCCACTACCACTAGGCATGGGGCCAGCCGTTGACTGTGGTTGACAGACAGTGATATTCTATTGAAGGAAGTTGATTTTTCCTTTGCCAGCAGATATCGGATCATGATAGCTTCTTGGTTAGGAGCTGGACTATATGATTTTTCTATTTTTGAAATGAAAATTACCAATTACATTTTAATAATCAACTTGCAGAAAAGTTCATGTTATTCTCTTAGTATTATTATGCTTCCCTTAAACATGTTAGCTACAACCGAGCAGTGGTGGTGCACACCTTTAATCCCAGACCTTGAGAAGCAGAGGCAGGCAGATCTTCATGAGTTCAAGGCCAGCCTGGTTTACAAAGTGAATTCCAGGACAGAGAAGCCATATTTTGAGAAACAAACAAACAAACAAAAGTTAAATCCATCCTTTGGGGTGCCATTCAGAAAAGCATTTGTTTTTGTTTTGTTTTTGTTTTGTTTTTAGAAAAACTAAGTGAAGGTGACAGTTTTAGCTCACTGAGAATTATTTTGACTCACTATTTTTAAATAACAAGCCACTGGAAGAATGAAGCATAGGAGATAAGCTAGATTTCAAGCTGACAATGCAATGAAACTTTACCACATAGGAACAAAATGAGAGAGGTCCATTGAATATTTTTATTTCCTCAACTGGACTTTCAATGAACATATTGGGTCAGAACTAAAACATTTGTGTTGCCATACGTATACAGCTACACATTAATGTATACATATAGTATATAATGACTACAGAAAGTTTAAAAGAACACATTTACTAAACATTTTTCTAGACTTTTTTTTTGAAAACTCAACACTGCTCAATTTATTTTTCTATGAAGCCAAAAACTAATAGTGAGTAATTAGGTTATCATCATAATCATTATTGAAGCAGGATGCTAGCTAGCTATAGGAGCTGTGTAAAATATATTGACTGCCTTCCTCCAGAGTAATTGCTGGACCAAGCCTCTTTGTGCCCATAATCAATTTTAGCAATAAATGTTCTCTAGCTTGAAGCACTTTGTCCCACAAAAACTCAAGAGCTCTTTGAAAAAAATGATATTTCATAAAGATTTTAATCATTGATGTCTTTGTCTTGTATATGGACAAGTATTGATTCATTGTCAGTTTTTAATCACCTCAAATCTCAGCTAACACAAACACTATTATTTCAAGTATACAGGTATGACACAGCAATTTTCTTTTCTTTGATAAAATTCCTCATGTGTTCCTAGGTTGCTCTGGGTCGACAAAGTAGATTTGCTGGTTGTAACTATGCTTTTTTTCTGGATGCCTAGTTGCCTCCTAGTGTGTAACACTCTCCTATGAGATAGCTAGGGCAACTTGTCTCTCTTTCACACCTCTCATCTTCTCCAAACCTGGCTCAGGTGTGTTTCGACAGAAAAAAAAATTCACACAGAGTACAGAAAAACTGGTCTAACCCTTTTGAGGCCAACATTTGGAAGTAGGATGCAAACCTCTCTGATGCATTTTACTTGTCAAAGCAAGTCAGGGGCTGACACAGATTCAAGAGGCAGGAAATGAGGAAGAGAAGAGCAGCGAGACCACATTGAAAAGGGCATGGGCTCATTAAAGGATGAAATATTTGGACCAATTTTGTTGTTAATAAACCATTTAGAGCAGATGTTCTTGCACAATGTAGTTCCCTTGCCAAGTAATATTTTCATATAAGAATAGCCTCTAAACAATGCCAATATCAGTCTTTCTGAAATAGTATAGTTAGTTAAAACATAATTAGTTAAAACATGTCTAATTTTATTAAAATTAAAATATGGCTTAAGTGTATCAAAATTAGAAGCCATCTTTAAAAGTCTAAAGACAATAGATGTGTGTCCATATTTCTTTGAGTGCCATAACAAATATTCTCTGATGTAGTCTCTTATACATCTGTAATGTGATCATTTTCTGCCCCTCAATAGAACCTATGCTTAAAGAACTGGCTTACTGCGATTAGGGTAATCATAAAATGAAATTTGATCCTAGCATCTGAAGGTCATTGTGCTTGTACTCTCTTCCACCTTCCACATTTTCCTGTTAATAATTTATTCAACTTTTAAGAATCAGTAGAGAAACTCCTACTTTCTGTTATTCTCCCAGAATGGAAAAAAAAATCTCTCTTATTTGTACCAGCAGCACATTTATGACACCAGTCTCAAGAGGATTATAATTATAATTGCTTTAAAGTACACCTCTTTCCGAGAGGGTGACAAAATCTGTGAAAACAATAGCAATAGGTAAAGGGGAAAAAACACCTTTCATCTCTCTATTCTTCCTGATGTGTGGGACAGAATGAAGCATGTGACTCATGCTGATTAAATGTTGTGTAACTTAAATACTTCTCTCCTTTGACATGTGATGAAAACAAGTGAAGTGTTATATAATTTAACAACATTTTCTGCACAATTGAGAAAAACCAGAAGAGCAGTTTAAATAAGTGCTATTTACTTTCAAGTACCATTTTCTTCAAAATAAATCCAATAAATGGAGGATTTTTAAAATGCAACTGGCATGTTTATATGTTTATGAAATGCCTAAAGTAAATGCACAAACCCAAAACTTATTATTTTATTTTCTGCTAATTTAATCCTCATCACCTTTTAGGACTTTAATTTTATTTTTCACTTTAGTTGATGATAACAAGAGAATAGTTCTCCAAACCTTTAGACAATATTGCCTTAGTTGAGTTACTGCTCAGGAGCAGTCTTCGCCATATTTGTTAAGAATGCCAGTCATATGGATATCCCAAGGAGTTAACAGAATCTCTGATGTTAATCAATATAACAATTTACAGGTTTCGTTCTTTTTTCAAATGTTTAGTCTTTGTGAGGATGTATTTATGGGTGTCTGCTTGGAAAGTGACTAGATGAGCACGTGTGGTCGTGTATATGTGGAGGTCAGAGAACAACTTTGGGTGCCAGTCTATATCATTACTTGACACAGGGTACTTACTGTGCTCAACACTGTGAATATCAGCCTAGGTTGAACCATCTTCACAGCCCTAAACCTGAGAAAAAGATCATAATGTATATGAAAGAAGTACCACTTTGCCCATTAGCTTGCCACAGATTCAGCCCAGCATAAAGAATAACTACTTTTGTCAAATAGCATGTGACATTAAGTAACTAAAGGGAAAGAACAGAAAGAACTGATTACATGAAAACGTTGCTATCTTGAGAGAGTGGGGAGATGACTATGTGGTTAAGAGCACCTCTTGCTCTTGCGGAGGACCTGGTCTAGGTTTGGTTCTCAGGGTCTCTTCGCACTGCTCCGGCTTCTGCAGGCATGTGACATATGCATAGAAGAAGAAGAACACTCATACCCTATGAACAAAATAGCAAAGTGAACAACAAAAACAAGTTTTAAAACTCGCATTTTGGAGATTATGTAGGTGCGCAAATTATAATTACCTATCAGTAATTCTGAATGATATTATAAACAAATCACCATAACTTAAAGAACATTTAGATAGCAAGAATGGTTAAGAGATTGGTAGGTAAAGTGTCTACATTTAGAGTTTATGTAATGCTTAATTGTGGTGACTTTAGAAAAATTATTTGTATTCTCTATGCCACAAATTTATTATGTGTAAATTATAGGTGGGTTTCCTTGGTTATTGTAGAACTTAATTAAAGCAAAATATGTAAGGTACACTGATGTTTGGCTCAAAAATTAATGAATAAATCTATGTGAAAATGATTCATATGGAAAAAGCCAGTCTTCAACCATGTACTACTACTACAATATTGGAAACATCTTCTGGTTCAACTTGTTAGAAGGAAATAGAAATACAAGAGGCATAGAAGCGTTTACTTACATATTCTATACTTTGTAACCTTATGAATCATTTCCTTGATTTAGTGTCTACAAAGTGGCCTTCAGTATAGTCTAATAAAATATTATGAATTGACCAAGGTTCACTTCCTCAGTTAGCAGCAGAATAGCATGATTAGGGGAAAAACAATGTTTTGTCACACACGTTGAACACATACAATTGCCCAGGACTGTAACTAGGAAAATATATATAAATTAAAGATTAAATATAAATTTATTATTTATTGAATACATGAATGTTAAGTCATTGCTTTTACATGTGTGAATAAAATTATACCACCGTAGATTTTATTTCATTCTAAGTACTGATAGATAATATTTCCTCAGTAATCTTATTTATTATGTCATATTTGTATATGACATGTATATATGTATATGTGTTTACATACTTCAAAACAAAATGCTTCATTTTGACAACTTCATGCTATATTTTTATGTAAAACGCTTGTTGGAATAGATCATAACTCATTTATTTGCCTATCACTATGTGTCCAAATATAAATAATTTACTATGTGATTTAGTATAAAAATTAAAGGTATCTTTCAGTATTTCAATGTATATGGAACATATAATTCTTATAAAAAAGAGTTATTAAATTCAAATATTGTAAGTCTTCTATGTTACATTTTTTAATTTCATTATGGCTATATAAAATAATATATAATACAAAATTACCAAAGTTTTGCAAATTTTAGTTTTTGAAAACATGGAGAAATGAACTAGGATTATCCATGGTAATTTACAAATGGTAAATCAGAAGTCTAAGTAAAAAATTCATTTTTTTAAACAAAGTTTGTAAGACATAGACTTTATCAGACAATGAAATATGCTGACTTTGTTAATCATGTTTTTCCTTTATTGTTTGAAACAAACCATTTATAGACAATGACTGGATTGCCTTTGATTGTTGTGTTGCTACTGCTCAAGGTTGTAATGTGAAATCTGCCTGAGTCATTTTTTATGAACTTAATACTATAGCATACACATTGGTTGCTAGTGATTATGTTTTATAAAGATACACTGCTGAATAGAATGACATTTTGCAACTGGGGTGAATGTGAAAGTATTATATTATATAACTTAGCTGTTGAGTACTTCTTAGCTCCAAGGAATAACTTGGCTTTTTCTTCATTATCTTTGCAGCCAGATTTCAGTGCTATTTCTGGTACATAAGAGTCTCTAAAAGTATTTGATGCTAAGTGATAATGAATAAATACATGTTAATTTTCATCTGTTAAATCCTAAGAACATTCCAGAACTTCGATACTCCTGTTAAAGAAGAAAATGTATTCCAGTGATACATTTTGGTTTTTGCGATGACATTCCTAGAGATATAATTGGTAAATTAAGCCTAAATAAGAACATTTGGGCTTTCAATTCCTGCCTGACATGGATGTCTGCGACAATTTTTTTGCAATGTGTGAAGTGTCAAAATAGTGATGGTTCATCCACTTTCTCATTTTTCTCTCCCGAGTAACTAGCTTGACTATACAGGCAGATTCCCTAGCCCAAGAATTTCCAGGTGCATTTATTTGGCTAATGGCAGCTCTTAAAAGAAACATGAAAGAAAGCATCTAGAATGATAAGGACACTTGAGTGATGGGAGATCCTCTCAGGCAGCCTTCTTACTTGTTTAATTGTCTACAGGCCAAAAATTGCTCTCTTCTCTGAGTCTAGGAGTAAACATAGTTCTCTATTCTAGTGGTTTCATAAGACTCTATCTTCATCTTTGCAAACATTCTTTTGATAAGCTTTTACAATATTACTCATTCTTGCAATGGCTGATTGATCCTCAAAACAAAGTTGGAACCTTACTGCCTGGTAAGAACATTTAACATGAAGGATGACACAAGAAATATAATTTGAGTTTATCAAACACTTTCTCAATCTGGGACTATATTAAACACATTACATTTATTAGTTATTTAATCTTTATGATATCAAGCTAGATAGTGCTATTGATCACTCTGAATCTAAGCTCACAAGAGGGAATTGTCAAGAAGTATGAGCATTATCATTCAAAATACAGAATAAATTCATGATAGTTAGCATCTTTTAAGCATATCTTATTTTTTTAAAATTCCATTCTACATAAAATTTTCACATCATTACCACACAATCTGGGTAATACAATATTTTGTTTTTAAAAACTGAAATAATTAGGCATGGATTAGAAGGGACACTTGCCCACATTTCATAAGAATATAGAAGATTTGGATTTCAATAAAAGCATTGTGAATGTAGAGTAAATTTTATTCATAAAATTACAACTTTTGTGCTTTGTAAAACACATTTTATCAGAGTGAAATTTTCTTTCCAAATACTCTCTCTATAACACATAACCCTTTCAATCATTACATTCCTAAAATTAAAGCTGAAGCATGTTTTATTTGTCTTTATTGAGAGGCTTGTAAAGCATTATTAACATGTATTGTTCACAATTTGTACAGTGCTCATTCTTAAACACGCTAGTCCACAGAAGTATCATGAGGTTGTTACTGTTTCCAAGTATGATTGCTGTTCATTGAGCTATATAGCTTAAGATATATATATATATATATATATATATATATATATATATATATATTCCTGTATGTATATTATGCTGCAATACAATTGTTGTTAAATTTTTTAAAACCATACTTAAGGAATTATATCACCTATGAAGAGTTCCTCTTTAAACTATAGTGGGCTGTTTCATTTTGTGCTGAGCAGTCAGTCCAGCAGCATTGCCTCCCCGGAGATCTTGAATCCTCACTTTTGCAGTCCTTTTGCTGTTTCCAGTGTCCAGACATTTGTAATCACTGAGCAGTCTCTTGACTTTTTGAGCAACAGATATATCCAAGGCTTGACCTTTTTGTAACCAGAAGGTCATGCTAAATTATCCGTGTGCTCTTTACCTCTTACTGGAACACTATATTGATCCTTCTGTATTTTCAGGTTAAAAGACTAATGTAACTCCGAATAGTTAGAGGCCCCTTAAACAGCTTCACAAATGCATTTCTGAGCTTTTCACAGTTGGGTTTTTTTTTATTTTAATTGTTCTCCTCTTTGTTTATACCACCTATTAATATTTTTAACATTGTAGGGGCTCCCATGTTTCTTAGTTCTTTACTTACAGTACTATAGAAGGGTTGCTATTTTATGATCACTTCATCTTGCTACTTGGGTTAGCAAAGAAGTCAATAACCTCATGGGTGAATCTGCTGAGTAATGTCAAAAGTTCACTGAGTTCATTTAATAAAGGAAGCATTAGTCATGAAAGGAACTGAAGACAGAGAGCCACAGAGTCATGTGGAACAAAAAGGATGTGATACTTTCTTTTACAAAATCATTTTCTGCACTTGAAAGGAAAGCCATTAACGATGGGATTTTAGGAAAATAGGATGCTTTTCATTACCCTAAATGTCACCTGTGAACAAAAAAAAAGATGTTACAGATATCAAAGAAGAAATGGGATAGAAACAAACTGAGATTTAATTAAAATAGCCAAAGAAGCAACAGAGTAAGGGCGTGAATCTTCTATGAGCTTTCCAATCCACCATTTATTTCCTCATTCTCAGTGATTTATGTGCACAATTACAGTTCTCCTTCCTTACTATTCTTCTAGGGGCTACACTTATACTCTTATACTATTAACCTACTATTATAGGGGTTGTACTCATATACACTGCAAATGAGCTCAACATTTTCTATGTGATTCAATAGCATGCTAAAATTTCACATGTACCTAGTACTTAGCGCTAGATAAATACAGAAGCGCTAATAAAATAAAGGTTAAAATCAACCCATATTTATTAAATAAGAATGAGTTGCCCATCAAAATGCAATACCTACAGAATACAACATTTTTTCATTTAAACTTCACAAGTGTGCTCTGAGCTGTTATTATATCAATTTCCATTTTACAAATAAGTTCAAAGGTTTACTTGCTTTACTAGGATACCATAGCTAGTGAACAGGGCACCTGAGTACCAAAGTTAGCTTCTGCTGCCTTTGTAACCTGTGATCCTTTGCAGTATATTATCTATAATTCTGTCTAACAAGAAGTTGAGAGTAGTTAAAACCAAGTGCAGGATGCAGGAGTAATGAGATTTTTTTTTCTCTCTGTGGGGTAGTCATATTACATGTAGACTAAGCATCTGAAGCTCCGTGACATTTCGTTGAGAACTGCTTTCGTAGATGGGAATTTTACTCAAAAGTGCTTTGATATTTGCTTTTACATTAAAGCAAACATACATTAAAGGAAGCAGGGCAAACCCTGCTTCAGCATGTGCTCTTAAAGAACTGTTAAACCTTAAGATATTGAATTGATACTGCCATATCCAGGATGAATTCATTCAATCTCATTTGCTGGAATCATGTTTCTTCTGGATGAAAATATGGCCAGTGGAACAAATAAGACTTGGATTTCTGTTATGAGACTTCAGTGAATCATTGGTTATATATGTGCTTTGAAAACTGATAAAATAATAGTATCAGTCTCTTTTCTACTAACATGCTGATTCCTTGCACTAAGATCATCAACTAGTTATACTTGGGAACCTTTGAAGAGAGTAGTATCATCATTACTCCTCTTCCATTTTGGTCAAATTTGCCATTAAAGGGAAAATTACCGAGTCTGCGTCACATTTAGACTGTAGGTAAGATTCTCTAAGCTTGTTGGTCTTTACTTCTTTTCCCTAATCAAAGCATATGTTTGGTGCTATATGATATTTATATTAGGTGCTCTGAGACACATTTCATATTTCCCACCTTCTATTCTTTATGAATAAATGTCAGTTTCTCATCATTGTTCTTCTTGGTTTGTCAGAGTTTGTCTGGCAACCAATATAGACGCCTGGTATGGCCTAAGAACAACAATCTTTGCCAGAAAAAAAATACATGTGCTTATATTAAAAACTGCTATATCCGGAAGATGCTTCTTTTCACAATTTTAGAAGACACTCTTTTCTCAGTTGCTTTGATAAAACTTGCTGCTGAAATAAACAGCATTTCAAGTTGTACTTTAATTTACTTGGAAAACAAAATCTCAGTATTATGTTTACATTCTTGATATTTATGGTATTATTAGGAAATATACAGTCATCTGCTTAAAGAGTCATAAAATATCACAGTTTTAAGATTTGCTTATACATAATAGTATACATAATAATCATTTTAAAAATCTTTCAGCATGTTAATGTTTTGTACTCTTTTCATTCTTACACTGTAGTTTCAAAAAGAACTACTGGGGCATAATTTCAAAAAAATAGTTTGTAAAAAATTGTCCTTAGTTGATATGATATCACAAAACCTGAGCATACAAGAATGAGTAACTTGCCTGCAGAAGCCAGGATTTTCTTCATAGAACGCACCTATCTAGGCAGCTACAGGGCCAATCATTGACATTGCTATCTGATTGTGGGACAATCCAACTTTTATGTCTTTAATCATAGATAAATCAATATTTTTTCTTGAATACAGGGATTTTCTTGATAAGTAAGTTACAAAGTTTATTTGCAATCTAAGTGGCTTGTGAGTAGTGGCAAATCACTAATGTTAGGCCTGTTATTTGACACGCAGGAGAAAACAATTCATGATTCGAGTCCACAGACTGGTATTTCCACAGTTATGTTTTCCTGGATCCACTTATTTAATATTTGTGGTATTATCATTCTTGAATATGTTTTCCCAGTTGGAAGGAACTACTGTCATCTGAGCATTATGTGTCTGATTTACCAATATAAGCTCCATGCAGCATCTTGCATAGGTTTGTTGATGTTCCATTAATTTCAGTGCTAGATAAGCTAAGTCTTTGTTGATAATCTGGGTGATAAGAGAGCTGGAAATAATCTCACCAAGAGGAATTGTGGATATTTTTAAATGAAAACTAGAAAATATTTGGAGTGTCTGTCAGAAGAAACAGTATCTGTACAAGATAACAGAGTAGAAAGATGAGGTTGAAAGAATAGCATGGTAAGATGGAAGGAGCAGAGAGAGGCTTCAAAAGTTACCTAGAACCAATGCAAAACATTGGATTTATGATTTCTAGTTTTGTAACAAAGGGCTGCACAGCCAAGTTCTTTGTCTCAACTGCTCCCATAAGATGAGTGCATTACTGTTAAGATGACGGAAACGATGCAACAGTGATAAGATCCATTTGCACAATTCAGTGTCTCCCATCCCTAGTTTCTCTAAGAATTTTAGGACTTCTTAGTGATTATAGTAATTTTTATGTTCTTTAATGGAATTTCTAAGTAGATATCCTAGAAAAATAAGTGGAAAACCTTATTAGAGTTATTTTCACCCTGTTTAATTCAATTTTTCTACCTACAGCCTCACCACACTGAACACCATGGATCTTATCTGATCCCAGAAGTTAAGCATGGTTAGGCCTGGATAGTACATGGATGGGAGACCAACTAGGATTACTAGGTATTTGGGTGTAAGACCACCTAAAATTACCAGGTCTGATAGGCTTCAAACTAACTACTGGCTAACTAACTAAAATAAATCAGATATTCTCAAAACTTGATTTGTTTTAAGATGAGAACAAGACTTTCTGAATTATTGTATGTAAGGTGTGACAAAAGGATGTTGAATAATATGACACGATAATTAAATTAATTACGCTCTAAATTTCAACTTGCTGTCATTAAGAGTTTACGTACATTTGTCCTAATGTTATAATTTCTTTGATCCTCATGATCAGCTTGAACTTTCTTTTTCATCCATTACTCCTGGCCACTTATTAATTTGATACATCAAATGCCCTTAAATATAGTTTTAAATTTCCAAAGCCTTTGTCATAGATATGAATCATAAAAAAATTGTAATTTCTTCAAGTGGGTGTGTTTTTTTTTTTATTTCAGTTTGGAAAGCAGCGCATAGACAACCTCTTCAGTGACCTGCAGGATGGGAAATGCCTCCTAGAACTCCTGGAAGGCCTGACAGGACAAAAACTGGTAGGAACCTTCTTTCCTTCTTTCTTTCTTTCCTTCTTTCCTTCTTTCTTTCCTTCCTTCCTTCCTTCCTCCCTCCCTCCCTCTCTCCCTTCATTCTCTTTCTCCCTCACTCTCTTCCCTCGCTCCTTCTTGCTCTCTCTTTTCTTTCTCATGTGTATGTATGTGGGAGTGGATGCATGTTTTCATGTGGACATACAGACATGTGTGTGCATGTGTGTGTGTGAAGGCGAAAGGTTGACTTAAAATATCTGGCTCAGTCTCTCTCTGAGGCAAAGTCTCTCCCTTGAACCTAGACTTCATCAGTTCAGCTGGTCTATTTAGTCAGCTTTCTTCTGTGGTCCCTGTCTCTGTCTCCTGAGCCCTCGGATCACAGACAGGTTACCATACCTATTTGGCAACTATGTGTGTGCTAAGGATCCATACTCTGGCCCTCAAACTTGTACACTGAAAAATTTCCCCAGTCCAGGAAATTTATTGTGAAATTTACAGTAACCTCAATGAAGTGTCAGACCTCAAAGAATTAGTTTTATTTCAGTTATCTAATAAAATTCACCAATGTATTAGATAAACAAGACAGTCTTATTACTGAACTAAATCATATTATAAATTTCTTTTTTGGCATTGTCTATCTTATACAGAATAATATAGTAAAAAATTCAGCAATACATTCTGTTAATAAGCAATATTTGCCTTTACTTTTTAAAAATGCTTCTTAAGGACTAATTGTATAAAATTTTATGCATAATGACTTTAAACTTATCTTTGTGCTGTTTTATATTTTGCACATATTTTAAATGTACCTGTATTTATAAATAAAATTATTTTTAGTACAGCATAATAAAATGTTAGTATTTAGTCTGATATCCAAAAGCAAATGAGATGAAAATGTAATTTCCTTTTGAGAAATTTAACTTGTATAACTTTAGAACATCCCTATGAAGGACATAACATGGTAATACAATGTTATAGGTCACTAAAGTCATGGAAGAGTCTGAGTTCAGTTGATGAAAGTCTCATAATGGAGAAAATCTCTTAAATCATAATCTCTTGACTTAGAAATCTTTTTAGATGTCTATTATTCTTGTAAGCAGGGCTTAGGACGCCATTCTACCTACAGTCATCCACTCTGCGTGTCTAATGAGCCCTATTCAGTTACTGCTTTAATCTTATCTCTTTTCCCTTTACTATAGCTCTCCAGCATGCGCATTTAAGCATGTGCCTGCACATGAGCACGACCCCACACACAAGCCAAGGCTTTGTATGTACTATAGAAACTCTAGCTGTCTATCAAAGTTAGATCTGGCCAAAATCCTATCTCTGAGTTGCCTCCTGCAATTTTCCCACACCAAGCCAAGTTGGTCCCTGTTCGCTCAGTCATTGCCCAGAATTTTGCTTTGTTGTCTTGTTTACCTATTTTGCTTTGTGTGCGTCTTTGTGTTCTGACAGTCCTTGAAAAACATTGGCTTCTGCTTGCTATTGAAGGCTTTTTAGAACAAACTTCTAAAATTAATTTCTCCCTCTTAAATTCCATAGAATTCATTTTTTTTCTTTTAATTACTTAAAATAATATTTTGGTACGTATATGGAAGCATGGCTATGAAAATGATTTTCAAATATTGTAGCTATGCTGAAAAGCCATACTTTGTGCATTCATTTTTAATTAACTTCAATAATTATATAGGATTATAATGTTACTCTATTAACTCAAAGTGATACATTTTTCTGGTTTACTAACCCATTTGTCTTATTTTTGAGATTATAGTATAATTACATTTCACCCTTTTCTCCTTCTGATTCACTCATATACTCCTCTCTACTCTCTTTCAAGTGAATCACCTCCTATTTTCATTAGTTGTTTTTGCATGTATATACATAAATACATGTATGTTCCTTAAAATAATCTGGTCTGTATAATATTATTTATATGCATGTTATTTATATGCATATTTGATATATTTTTATGAAATTTAACTTGGGTTGATGACTTCCTAAAATAAAATATTCAAATTCTTTACATTTAAACTTTTGTCAAATAGCCAGTTGGAAGGGGCAGTGTAGGCTTAGTCTTAATTTCACTTTATGCATATATGATGTTTAAGTGTATATGCAGAACATGTGCATTTTTATAATGGTGATAAAGAAATTAGTGCCTGTGAGCATCCAGCTACTCTTGGTAATTATGTGTCAGTTCTGTTCATAAATAAAAAAATAAATAAATCTCACTGTCTTTCATAAACTGTTCTCATTCTCTGCACACTAATGATGACATTTTGCTGCTTTTCTGTAGAAAACATGTTTCTGTACCTTTGTTTTCTTGATGTTTGTGGTGGTAAATAGAAAAATACTAAAATGTAGGCTGTTATCACTTGGACATTCATGGGGTAAAATTTTCTAAGATATGAAAAGTGGAGATTTCTGTTAATGAGGCTATGCTTGGAGATGGAGGAAGTGAGGGAACAAGACATTTATGTCTTTTACAAAGGATACTAGTCAAGTCATCTTGACGAATAGAAGACTTAGGATAAATGTTGGAAGCTTATCCAGCCAGTTTAAAGAATAAGGTTCTCTAGGGTATGGAAGTCTTAAGAAGGTTGGGAAGACTCTTGGAAAGTACACGGTAAAATTAAAAGTACAAAAGTACATTATTTATTCTATACATACACAAAGTAAAGAAAAGGTAAGAAAAGAAATAAGAAAATTCTGACTGCATAGGCCCAGCCCAAATGTTAAAGCCTTGCTCCACTGATAATTTCTGTAAATACATATTAATTCTTTTAAGATTAGAATAATTACATATACAAGTTGTATGGAACCATTGGCATTGCAAGTTGCTTAATAATAATGTGAAGTACCTTGCATGTACTACCAACTCCATACAGCAAAAATCTGAAAATACTATATCAAAACTCCCCATCTAACGTCTTTACACACATTCCTATTTAAAGTTGTAGAACAGCTATTTTTATTAGCTCTGTTTTAACAGGTGAGACAACCGGAGAATGGGAAGAAGTTTCTCATGCTCACATAGTCCAAAAGTGCAAGAGCAAAACGTTGAAACCAGGTTTTGGAGGTCATGACTTTTACTAAACAATAGCCTCCCTAAACTTAAAATGAGAGCTATATAAATCACTGGTTTCAGCAGCTGATTTGTTCTGACATTGTTTTTGAAGATATCAAGGAAAAGTTGTTAGTAGGAAATGACTTTCTGATATATTCCTGGAGATAGCTAATGAAAACTTGCTTTAAGGGAAATCCATCAAAAATAATAATTGTTATTAAATACAAGTATCATAACAATCGAATTTCTAAAACTTATCAGTTAGAAAAAATAAGGTGTTGTGTATTTTCATTAATTATGCAGATGCTATTATAAAATTAACAGATGGGATATAACTTTTGGGATAAACTAATTATAAACTAAGAAGCCTGGTTATTGAAATTTTGAATTCTAGTGACTAGGACAACTAGGTAGTAGTCAAAGAAATACTGTTCTTATTTAACATTACATATTTTGGTGATAATTTATTATTTGTGAATTTTATGCATTGTATTTTGAAAATATGCACCCTCTCCTTCCAACTCTGGCCATTAGCACCATATCCATCCTCCTACACATTCCCAACTGACATTGAAAATCATTCTTTTTTTACATTTTTTTGGAGGGATGGGGTTTGAGACAGGATTTCTCTGTAGTCTTGAAGCCTGTCCTGGAACTAGCCCTTGTAGACTAGGCTGGCCTCGAACTCACAGGAATCCACCTGTCTCTGTCTCCCAAGTGCTGGGATTAAAGGCGTGCCCCACCTCTTCCTGTTTTGTTTTTGTTTCTTTTAAAACATTTCTTATTTTGCCATTGAGCCCAATTTCTGTTGCCAAGCTCGTATTGGTAGTGGGATCTGCCCTAGTGTGCAGCTAGTCTAACAAGAATCACATCATTAATGGAAACTGACTTTTCTTCTCCCTGTTTTTATCAGATAGCAATAACTCTGCAGATGGTTTTGGGATTTTATACCCACCACCTTCCTACTCTATATTGAGATCTTGTCTTGAACAGATCTTCTTGTCCCAATCACACATGTTTGTTTCAATGTGCATCCAACATGCTATGTAGGGAAAACATTTTTTTTTGTCATCAAAAACCTCTGGCTCTTATGACTAAGAATATCCCTAGGACTTGGAGTAAGGGATATAATAAGTATGTCCCATTCAGTGCTAAACATTTCAGAGACTCTCGTTTTCTGAATGCTCACTGAACATTTTGTGTGGAATAATTTGTATTTGACAATTCTGTACCTTATTATGATTTATCTGACAATGTATTTTTGATCAGACTCACCTCCATTTTCATCTCCTATGTCCCTCCCTCTATTATTCAACCTGTTATTCTTTTCTATTACCCCCCTTTCTTTTATGACTGAGTTAAATAAGGTTCGCTTGTTTGAGCTTGTATAAGTGGGCTAGTTAGTGAGTAGAGTGTGGGCAGTCCAAGAAACTCACATCTCCTTCAAACTTTTCTAAAACTTACTTTTCTATCTCACTGCTTACTTTCCTTATAGATTTTGTTAATGTTTTCCATCCTTGATGCTATTATAACAATATACACTGAGCTAAAAAAAAGTGAAGGCACAATCATTCCAAATTGTACTGTGTAAAGGGAAAATATGTGCTTTCTTTCCCAGGAGGTGGATTCTTTATGCTAAAGATGTGCTATGCCAAGGACAAATCCCAAAGCCTGAAGACTATATATATATATATATATATATATATATATATATATATATATATATATATTTCACAGTATGTGTTCATTTAAATGTAAAATATTCAAGCTTAAAAGTGAAATTTATATTGGTCTTTTCAGGTAGATTTTTTTTTCTCTCTTTGTTCTCTAGTAAACACCATTTCTCTCTCTCTCTTTTTTTTTTAGCCAAAAGAAAAAGGATCTACAAGAGTTCATGCTCTGAACAATGTCAACAAGGCACTGCAGGTCTTACAGAAAAATAATGTAAGTGGTGACCTGAACAGGGTCTGAACACCAGGAAACAGCATGTTTAATGTTTGAGAAAGGGCTTTGGCCCAAATGTAGATAAGGCTTCTTAAGCTCTCTTGTAAATCGCAGAGGCTCTTATTCAGAGCCCCTGTGCTAGTTCCTTTGTATGTGCTTGCAGCTAATGTAATTCTGGAAGCCAATGAACACAATCATAGAGGACAGAGAAAGGTGAAACCTGTGCCTGCTATGACTTTCATGTTGTTTCTATATGTTACTTGATGTAGCTGTTTTAATAGACTGACTGAATCCTTCATGTAGCAGTATTCTGTAAAACAAAGAGACATGGATTCCTGAATGGTATGCCATGTTTTCAGTTCTACTGCTAACATACTTAGTGCGATTCAAGCTAATATTTGTGACACTAAACACACATTGAAAATAAAAGTTTAACAAAGAAACAACTACTATGAAGGGGAAGAATTGTTTGGTTTAGTATACTTGGATGAAAATATATATGATGTACTAGAAAAAAATAAACAATCATAACTAAATGAGTGATCAGGAGAGAGGAGATCTAGTCTCCTCTGAGAAAGACTGAACTAAAGTTTACATCATGACCTTGCAGGGAGATAGTTTTCCTTTCATATTAACTTCTACAAACTTTCTTATAGACCAATAGGTCTATAAGGCACTTTTGGTATATTTCTGACTATATCCAACACTCTTTAAAGTGTAATTTCAAAAATATTTACCATATATTCTTAAAATAACTGCAATACATAATAGATTTTTAATATTGTACATTCTTGCATGTATTTCTCAACTCGTCTAGTCATAGTAGGCTAACATAAAGGATATAAAATTGGAAACTGTAAAGTAACAGGTTGAATTTATGAATGTACGGTCATTGTCACGTTTAACATATGAAAGTTATCTTATTGAAACTTTACAAACATGATTGCTTTCCAGCTTCAAATTTTCGGTTTTTCTGATATTAGACTAAAATGACCTAATGGAAATAACAATTTTTCTAGCATATTAGGTAAAAAGAGAAGTTCTTTCAAAAGTAAATACTGGAATGAATATAGATAAAATCTATTGAAAGAGTATCTAAAAAAACTGCTGTTTTGCTGAAGAGAATTCAAACAAATAACAAAAACACAGTATTATAGAAATCTTCTAAGTCTATAAATAAATCTTAATCATAATAGATTTTATTTAAAGTAATAGAATAATCATTTTAATAGTAACATATTTAATGTTAAACGAAGTATAAGAATAATATAAATACTTTGAATATTTAGAATAGTTATTTCATTTCTCCTCATGCTCCAAAGCATAGTAGACAGATATACAAAATAGCATTCACTTTCTATAAATTCTCCTTATAAAGTTGAGTATAAAAACACAACAGTTTAATAATTTTGTTTAATTATTCCGAGCTCAAATCTGTGCTGTCCTCCAGGCATTAAGAAAGTTCTATCTTTGCCATTATCAGTAATGTTATTCTTTAATGCTCTAGAATGTCCAGAGACCAATAGATATATCTGGTGCTATTTATAGTTAGAAAAACAATTAAGAAAACCTTTAATCTATAGTCTGTTGTGAGAACCACTAGCATAATGATCATAAAAGTCTAAGTTATCTTGTGAAGCCAAATGCAGTAATTACTGTCCTGAAACAGAAGACACATTCTGTACTGACTGGATATTTTTGTGTGTGTCAACTTGAAACAAGCTAGAATCACAGAGAGGAAGGAGTCTCAGCTGAGGAAATGCCTCCTTCTGTAAAATCCAGCTGTAAGGCATTTTCTCATTTAATGATCAATGAATGGGGGAGCACCCAGCATACTGTGGGTGGGGCTATTTCTGAGCTGGTGATTCTGGGTCATATAAGAAGGCAGGCTGAACAAGCCATGGGAAGCAAGCCAGTAAGCAGCTTCCCATGATGTCCTCTGCATTAGCTCATGCCTACCAGGATCCTGCTCTGTTTGAGTTCCTGTCCTGACTTCTTTCATTGATGAACAGCAATGCTGAAGTGTAAGCCTAGTAAACTCTTTCCTCCCCAACTTGTTTTTGGTTATGGTGTTTCATTACAGCAATAGAAACTCAAAGTAGAACACATCCAAACCCAAAGTTCAAAAGACTATAACTGAGGATTAGTTCCATAAACGGGCACCATTGAAGGACTTAACCATGGATAGTGATGCATTAAGTGGCTAGTTGAATAAAAACACTTACTTTCTCTGAACTATAAAAGAAAATTGCTAACTTGATGAAAGGTGTAGCTTTAGTAGAGTACCATGAGATAGATGTGCAACACAATATGAATATATATATATATATATATATATATATATATATATTCTCAAACAATGACCTGGTGACTTGAATCTTCTCTAACCACCTCATTAATATCCTTCCAGTGTTGTTGATTGGATAATTGCCAACATGAATATGTGTTGTGTTTGTGGGGAGGAGGCTATATAAAATCACAGGCAGTGGACTTATCTCATAGAAAGAAAATAACAGGTTAGGTGGGTTTGGGTGTAAACAGGGCAGCATACAGTGTATGAAACATCCTAGTTGTTCTTACTCTGTTGTTCTGGGTGAGTCTTGAAACCGATACTAAAAATCCTTATGTTGTCCATTGTCTCGCATTGCTGAGCAAATAAGGAAGTCATTCTCTTTTGAGACCATGCTACTTCCATGTGCTGACAGGAAGCAGAGATGGTTTATCTTTACAATATCAACCAGGTAACAACATACACATCCCCCTGGGGCAGAAAAAGGTTAGAGAGTCATGGTCATTTCTAATGCTTCAAGCTAAACCAGTTCTTGTTTCCTCTTTTTCTATAACTTCGTTTAAAAAAAATTATTTACTGACCATTTCATAGGTGAATAATATATTTACATCATTCCTCCCTTTTTTTCCATCCTTCAATTCCTTCTGCGTCCCCCACTTCCTCTCAAATCCACGTCCTTCTATTTTTTTAAAATATTATTATTACAAATGCACAGATACACACACAAATACACACACACACACACACAGAGAGAGAGAGAGAGAGAGAGAGAGAGAGAGAGAGAGAGAGAGAGAGAGGATGTGGGGGGATTGGATAACTTACCAGGTAGTTTGTCCCCGAAGAAGACTAATTTTTCCTCTCTCAGTAGCTGTATTAGTTAAAGTTTCTATTGTTGTGAAGAGACATCATGACCATGACAACTCTTATAAAGGAAAACATTTATTTGAGATGCACGTTACAGTTTCAGAGGTTTAGTCCATTACCATCATAGAAGGGAGCATCATGTCTGGGAGTATGGTGGAATGCAGGCAGACCAGATGTGGTGCTGGGGATTTCTACATCATGATCTAAAAGGCAACAGGATGTGAACTGTCTCCTTGGGTGTGGCTTGACCATGTATGAGACCCCAAAGCCTGCGTTCTGAATGACACACTTCCCCCACCAAGGCTACATCCTCTCTACAAAAGCACACCTTTTAATAGTGCCCCTCTCTATGGGAGACATTTTCTTTCAAAACAACACTGCAGCCAGTATATTGCCTGTAGCTTTTGATCCTGCATTGACATTGGCATGTCAACTGATGGCGTCATTTTCAGGTCTTATTTACAAAGCATAACCTGGCCTTACCACAGATACTAGTACTGAAGGAGGTGTGGCCAGAGTGAAAGAGATCTGAAGATGAGAATAGAGACACAGGTGTTCTGAAGGAAGAAACGGGAAGAAAGGGAAAACTTTAAGTGGTATTGAGGAGGGGCAGCAGCTCATTCCTGTTCTTTTATCCCCACTTGAATTCTGCTCATATCTTGTCTTCATAGAACATGCACACCACTTTATGGTCTGATTTTATTTTTATGTGGCAGTGGTTTTATCATGACATTATCTCTGCTATCACTGGTTTAGTTTAGAAAAACCATGTATTGGGAAGAAATCACTTCTAAGTCCAGTGATACCATCATTACAATATTTGCTGAGAGCAAAGCTAATTTGTTTTTCTTTCTTTCTTTTTTTATTGATTTTTATTGAGCTTTACATTTTTCTCTGCTCCCATGCCTGCCTATTTTTTTGTAATAAAGTTGGGCTGGCTATGGTACTGAGAAACAAAGAAAGGATAGTACAAATTCCAAATTCCCGCGGAATAGGGTGACACTATGAAATCACTTTGTTATCTCACCAGGTCTAGATTTTACAAAATTATCTAGAGCCTCTATTTGTTTGTGGCTTTTTTAAGGGGTAGAGAACAAATTTCCAATGAGAGGGAACATTTTTCTCGTATCAATTCTATCACTTCAAAACTATTTTTTTTGTGTGTGAGCACTGTTTTAGGAGAACTTAGAAGGCAGTTCTATGGTATTTTCGGCCTTTTTTCTCTCAGATAAGATTATTTAATGTGTAGTTTAAATTTTCTGTGGTTGGAAGACTCCTAAATGTGTAAAAGGCTTGTGGCACATAAATGAGCACCTGAGTTTGGATTGCCAATGTGCACATAAACGCCAGCCATGTAGGTAGAAGCCTCTAATGCTGGCACTGTGAAGAAAACCACAACTGTTGTGCTATAGCTATGCCATGTCCTGAAGACTGTGCTCCTCCCTAACATTTAAATCTTACACTCCTTCAATATCTTGTTCAATATATTCCATGATGCTTGGACAGGTTGATATTTAGGGCTAAAATCAAAATCAATTATTCTTAGCACTTTGTCAGTTGTGAATCTCTTGCATTAACTGCTACAAACTGCAAACAAGACAAGCTTCTCTGAGAAATGCTGAGAGGAGAACCGGTCTTTCAGCACAAACTTAAATATTTACAAGGCAGTTTGATAACATGACCATTTGGCAAAACAAAGTTGGTTATATGGCCTTGCTGGCCAGGGCATGTGACCAGGTCCAATAATACCAAGGGTGACTTCCCTTCTTCAAAGTGGGTGTCTGATAAATAACACTCCTGCCACCTTTCAACAAGTGGCTATAGCTAGTCTGGGAACTGGATTTATAGCATGGAGAGAACACAGCTGCAAGGATCATTGGTCGCTTTTCTCCCGCAGCTGCCTGCATAGCATCTTTGGGCACTGTGGAAATGAGCCAGCAGGGAGGAAGTTTCCATCTCAGCTCCAGCATGATATCTGTATGTTCAACGATAAAAGTGTGTTGTGTCTTTAGAAACAGGCTCTTACCATAAAACTCTGCTGGGTATCCAATGTAACTAGCTATATCTTGTAGTTTGTGGGGGCCTAATGGGAATTGCTTCACAAACAGCACACAGAGAAATAGCCTACACCTGACACTGACGTTTTAACTTAATAATCCTTAGCTTCTGGAATCTGCATTTTTCCATCCATACAAAATCCCCCCTTTCATACTTCTTAAAATTAATTTTAGTCATGTTATAAAGTAATATGTTTTGATGTGACTTCTTTATAAACCATAATTTGAACATTTTCTTCAGGCCACCAACCAACTGTGCTCTGTCATCTCCCTGGCATTTCCAAATTTTATAGTTAAGATTTTTTTTAGAAAGGTATTATTTCTATTACTACATTTTCTTTTTTTTTCTATGCACACTGAGGGTTTTGTTCAGCTATTCAGAGGAATGAATATATATCATATTCATGGAAATGAGTGGAATTGGAAATTATTATACTAAGCAAATAAGTGAAAAACAAACATTACAAGTTTTCTGTCATACACACAATGCCTCTATCTATCTATCTATCCATCTACCTACCTACCTACCTGTTGATCTCTCTGTGTATACAATCATCAGTCTTTATATTATCTGTACATATGAAAATATAAGTGATATTATTAGGGGAAATTATATATAAAATGGAGGAAGGGAGCCAGGAGGTGGTGGCACATGCCTACTATTCCAGCATTCAGGACAGAGGCAGTTGTATCTCTGAGTTCCAATCTCATCTACAGAGCAAGTTCCAGGATAGTCCGGGACACACAGAGAAATCCTAGAGGAAGGGGGTGACAAGAAAGGATGATAGGAACAGCAGCAGCAACAGTAACAACAACAACAAAATTCAAGAAAGGAAACTATCACAATACATTCTTCTACTTGGAATACATACAAGAATATAACATAAGACAGAAATGAAGCTATTGTGGGGGGTGTACATTCTGAAACATGTAGGGAAACAGAGAGACAAGAGGTTATATATTAGAAAATCCAACATTTAACTTGTAGACAATGTTACAAAGAGGCTCACACTGAATTGTACATTTTCTTTTTTTAATTGAATTTATTGAGCAATACATTTTTCTCCCCTCCCCTCCCTTCTTCTCTCCTCCCCTTCAACCCTCTCCCAGGGTCTTTCAGGGTCCCTGTACTCCCAGTTTACGCAGGAAATCTTGTCTTTTTCTACTTCCCATGTAGATTATATCCATGTACATCTCTCTTAGAGTCCCCATTGTTGTCTAGGTTCACTGGAATTGTGAAATGTAGGTTAATTTTCTTTGTTTTCTGTCTAAAGGACTTTTGAGTGAGTATATATGATATTTGTCTTTCTGGATCTGGGTTACCTCACTCAATATGATGTTCTCTAGATCTGTCTATTTACCTCCAAATTTCAAGATGTCATTATTTTCAAACCTCATAATAGGTCTTCAAAAGACTTGCTCATTAGAAATGCTGATTTCCCATATTCCGGAAGAAACCAGTACTGTTAGCTCTGTGAAAATACTAACTGTTGTCTATTTGTCAAATGCTTCAATGATTTGTATCCACATCATCATCATCATCTGTGAAATATTCCAAAATATTCTTTTGTAAAACAGAACAATGCACAACAAATACATATCTCAATTTTAAATTCATAGTCCAATGCATTGTAATATTGTTACTCTTAAGCTGAAGAATGCTTTAATTTAAAAGAATTTGAAGAATTAGATAATATGAGTTTGCTAGTCTTACTAAATAACTTAGACTTTAACTTTTGCAGTGAGAGGAAGACAACTTTTTCAAGTATATTTATACCTAACCTGAGGTACTTGTTTATCAGTGATACTTTCATATGAAGGTTTTGTGTAATAATACTTATACACTTACAAATAGCATTACAAATTTTAGATTTTATTTAACTTAATGTTAATAATGCTTTTTAAAATTGTATGGCCAAAATTGCAAGGCTTGGAAAGGAAAGGTTATATATGCTTGCTTTTAGAAAAGTAGCATAATATATTAACACATATGAAATGTATATTGCATAAAAGAATTCAATTTAAGTAATACTGCATGGAAAATTATATACATTTTACTTTATTCTGTAATGTAAAATCATTAATGAGGAAAATATGTGCTTTCTCAAGTGTTACTCTCTAGTGTCAAACTATAAAATAAACTTAATTATGTTTAGTTATAATACCTACTTTGCCAAAAAGTGTAGATTACATTTTGTAGTCTCCTAGGCTTCCTGAATTGATACTTTCATCTTGATTTGTTTCTTTTAAATTGCTGGTTTGTTTTGTTGAGACAATGTTGCTCTGTGTAGCAGTCCAGGCAGTCTTAGAACTCCCTCTGTAGACCAGGCTGGCCTCAATCTCAGAGATCTGCCTGCCTCTGCCCCTTTAGTACTGGGTTTAAAGGCATACACCACAATTGACTGAATGTTTGTTTTAACATATATCATCCTTTCAGGTGTTTATGTTTGCTCAAGGTTATAGGACTTAAAACAAACAGACAAAAAATCCTACTTCATTGTTAAATATGATGTAAGCAATATATGAAAACATAGCTTCATTAAAGTATTGTCCTATGTTACAACACTGAGATCAAAATGTTTAAATTATAGAAAGTCATTTCATTTGTTTGAAGCCACTATTATTTTAACATATCTTAGTCCATATATGTGGTATATAATAGCTGGTAAAAGTTATAGAATGAATGACTTCATAAAATTTAAACCATTGGAAATAGGGAAAGAGAACAGTAAAATGGCTCACGGGGTAAAGGTTGTTTGTTGCCAAGATCAGTGACCTAAATTTGATCCACAGGATCCACATGGTTGAAGGAGAAGACAATCTGTTAAAACTTGTCTTCTACACATACATTGTACATGCATACAAAATAAATTAACAAAAATTGTCATAAGTCAATATTAAAATGATACAAACAAAGCAGGGATTGAGGAAAACTTGGTTTCATGGACAGGTATACAATCACAGTATTTTTCCCTTTTATTTTATATATATATATATATATATATATATATATATATTAGACTATTCATCATTCAATTATAAAATATACATTACATGCATGTCTCAGTGGAAGAAGAGAGCGGTGATTTATGTCATAGTTCTTGAAATTTTAAATAGTTTAAATCTTAATTTTTTTTAGAAAAGCACAATACTGCAAGGCAGTGAAGCCACATTGAATTTTCTCTAGTTTCAGATTTAAATGCATTGTATTTAGAAGGATTATGTAAATCCTTGAGACAAACTCACTTAACTATAGATAAGTATGTTTAACTACATGTTAATAATTTATAAAACTCTTAGGATGTTTATAAAGGAAACCTGGATCATTAGTATGGTGGAAGAAACTTAGTAGGTTATTTACTATTCGTGATAAATAAATATATGGATGTGAAATACAAATAAATGATGAAAGTATACTCATAAAAGGTAGCTACTAGAATAGTCATTTATCTAATAAAATCCAATCCATGGTAGGTTGTAAGCCATTAGTCACTGTTTAAGAGTGTCAAGATTCTGAATGTATACTCAAACTTTTAAAATGACATTAAATATTCTCTTTTAAAATGTGTTCATTTTTGGGTGCAATTATTTTATAAAATTTACTTTGTAGTAATTTTGGAATAGCCCCATTCAAATAGCAAGACTGAAGAGCGACAAAATAGTTTGTGTTTATTTCTTTTCCCTTCATAATTCATATCTTTTATTCGGGTATTATACAGAAAAACTAAGGAATACAAGTATCTACACCTGCAAATAAATGTGAATTGCAGAAAAGATCTGAGAAAGCCACATATCTTGAAAACATACTCTGAGAATTTTTTTTTTATTTTCTGTTGGCTAAGTGGTATGGATTAGTTGTCATTAGGGTTTGCAGCTATGAAACATCCATGTCATTGCTGGCCCAAAATGCATAAACATTTTATTTGTAAACTGTCACTTTCCTTACTGAATGAACTGTAACTTTAACTTCCAAGTTAAAACTGTAAAAGAGTTAAAAACATAAATAATGGAAAGTTTCACCATCTCTCCTCCATTGCCTAGAATAAAAATGCATGACAAAATGAATTAGTGTATTCAGTCATAGAATTATTCTCATCGATCATACTCACATATACACACACACATACATCCTAGTATTTATTATAAGAATATCACTCACTTTTACCCATTCCTCCTCTCTTTTTGATGATTTGCTCTAATTTTTATTCCTCAACTTGATTTTTTAAAACTAGGTTCTTCTTTCGTACAATATATCCCAACCACAGTTTCCCCTCCCTCCACTTCTAGCTCCACCTCCAGCACCTTCCCATTCACCCAGATCCACTCCCTCTCTGCTTCCTCTGCAGAAAGGAGGGGATCTCCAAGAGATGACTTCCAGACAGGACAACAGAAGATACAATAAGACAAGGCAAAACTCCTCATTTTGAGACTGGAAAGTCAACTCGCTATGAAGAAAAGTGTCCCAAGCACAGGATAAAGAGTCAGAGATCTGCCCATGTCCACTTTTAGGATTCTCACAAGGGTAGCAAACAAAGAGCCACAACATACACAAAGGACCTAGTGCAGATCCATGCAGGCCCCATGCGTGCCCCTTCAGTCTCTGTGAGCCCATGTGACTCCTGCTTAGCTGATTTGGTGGGACATGTTCTCCTGGTGTCTTACATTTCCTATCACTCCTACACAGTATTTCCTGCTCCTATTTTCACTCATCCATTATCCAATTGAGATTTCCAATTTAGACGCTCTATCCACATATCTGGCTGTGAGGCTCTGTTGCCATCAGTTGCTGGAGGAAGCCTCTTTGATAACTATAAGAAGAGGCACAAATCTATTACTATAGAAGAACGTCATTAGGAATCATTTCATGACTTTTTTTTGCCACTTGCGTTTGGTTCTACCATAAGTCTCTGGGCAATTCAGTCTCTGGTTCCTGGTCATACAGGTAGTGTAGGACATGGCCTTCTTCTCTTATTGTGGACAAGTTAAAGCAAAAGTTGATTGGCCACTTGCCCTTGTTCTGTGCCACCATATCTTTCAGGCAGAGCAGATTGTAGGTGGAGAATTGTGTGCCGGGGTTGGTGTCGAGGTATGTAGTTCCATAGCCTGCAGAGTACCTTCTTGCGATGAGACTAGAATGTAGAGGTGAATGTTACAAGCTTGCCCTGCTTGATTTCTCTATGGTCAGTGAGCTCAGTGGAAGTTGTCCTCAGCAACTGCTGTCAGTTTTCAGAGGATAACTTTTTTCCTAGCATCAGACTGGGTTGTTTACGCATCTCCATAGGACCTCTTTGGCCAACAAGAAAAGACAGTCCCACCACTAGTTGCCTTTTCTGACTACAAACGATGACCAGTTCAGACTCCCTACCCTCTATTGTGCGGAGTCCTCACTAGAGTCACCCTCATAGATTGCAGGAGTTTCTGCTGCACTAGGTTTCCATACCACCCCCTCAACTGCTCCTAATTCCAACAGTCCTAGTGACTTCTCATCACACCTATAGATCAATGAATCTCTTAACGCTTAGGAAAGAAACTTTTGTTTGCAGTCCATTTCAGTTAATATAGAGATCCACAACCGGTCAAGGTGCAGAGAACAAAGAGATTGGAAAGTACTCAGCCTTAAAGCAGTCATCTGGATCATGCCCCCTCTTCCTGATGCTCGGGGATCTTTGTTAAAGAGGAGGAGGAATGATTTTACGAGCCATAAAGAATAAATGACTCCAAGGAAACAATATTTTCTTGCATTGTTTACTGCAGTGCTACATTGCAATGCCAAAGCAGTTGCAAATATGAATTCTCAGCCATACAGAGAGTTAAGCTTAAGCCAGACAAAATTCCAACATGGAGGGGGGAGTTGAGCAAGAAGTCCCACCCATATCTGAGTTCCACCCATACTGATAGTGCTTGGAGAGGCAAAATCAGTTTTTTTAAATTGTAGCCTCTGGCATGTTTATCATACTCCAGTGAAGGCCACATACCCAAGAGTATATGGAAGCAGAAGTTGGACATAATGGCCTTTATTTTAAAATAGAAAAGGACACAAATGGGTAGGGTTTGAAGAATGTGATGGATCTGAAAGAATTATGGGAAGACGCTGACTATTATTAAATATATTATTAAATATTTATTATTAATAATATTAAATACATTTAAATAATATTAAACACTAAATAATTATTAAATATTAAATGTATCTATAGTATATATAGTAAACATATTTTATAAATGCATGTGAAAATGCACACAAAAATCTACACACAGAAAAATATATATACACGTACTTTAATATAATGAAAACTATCATTATACTTGGTATTGAAGTGATATAGGCCACAATATTTATCCATGCAGAGTTTAAACTAACACAAAAGAAAACCTGCTAAGATCATAGCAGCATGCAAATATCTAACAACGAGGGTTGGATAGCTGTTTTATAAAATATCTAAAATATTAAATGCAGTGTAATTATTAAAATGAATAAATAATGGGGATTACTGTTTACAAAAATCATTTTATCTACATATGATCTCTTATTTGTTTAAGCCTTGTGGATTTTTGTCTATGAAAATTGCTTATATCATATAAAAGGATGTTCGTCTTACTTTCTTTTCTATTACTGTGAGGAGACATCATAACAAAGGCATT